>NW_023270852.1:23261567-23538507 GCF_011800145.1 Mirounga leonina | reverse complement strand
TCTTGTCATTTTGTGCAGAGGAGAATAGATTAATGAGAGAACAAAATGCTAGCAGAGTAACAACGTCCCCAGAAAATATACTCTAAACAAATCAGAAAAGACCTGAAGCAGTGGGATAAGAAAGGGAAAGAGAGAAAAAAGAGAAAGAAAAAAAAGAAAAAGAAAAAGATAAAGATAAAAACAAAAACAAACAAAACAAAACAACAACAACAAAAAAAAAAACAGAATGTGATCAAATATGATCAGGCTGGTATATAGATCAGTGCCACACACTAGATTTGGGGTGTATTTTGGTCTGTTAGAAGAAAGTGCCTCCCAAAATTTTAAAGAAAGAACAATTTATATATGTACAAAAATAAGGGTTGATATGATGAAGGGATGGAATATGACTATAAAGATGAAAATTATAAAAAATTTTATAAAAGGAATTGATAAGAAGTTTGAAAAAAGAAAGAAGAGGATTTAAAAAAAAAGGAAAAAAAAGAAAGACTGTGATCAGGCAGGGTAGTAGGAAAAAACCATACACTAGAGATTTAGGGTATATTTTGATCTGTTAGAAGAAACTATCTCAAAATTTTAAAGAGAGAACAACTTATATATATATGCCAAAAATATGGGTAACTGCTATGAAGGGATAGAATATGACTCTAAAAAATGAAAAATAAAAATGTTTTTTAAAAAAGGGATTGATAAGATGTTGGTTGAAAAAGGGAAAAAAAAATTCAAAAAAAAAAACAGTTAAAAATAAAATTAACTTTGAAAGACTACAGAATCATGGTAAAAAAGTCATGGATTCTATGTGCAGTGTTCGCCTAGTGCTGGAGTTCTGCCATTCTCATTGATTGGTAAACTTGGTCTTGGCTGGCTGTTCTCACTGATCTTCTGGGGGAGGGGCCTTTGCCGTAGTTCTGAAATGTCTTTGCCGGAGGCAGAATTGCCCCGCCCTTGCCTGGTCTGGGCTACCTAATCTGCTCGGGTTTGCTCTCGGGAGCTTTTGTTCCCTGCAAGCTTTCCGTACATCTTTGGAGGATGAGAGTGAAAATGGTGGCTTCCCAATCTCTGCCCCGGAGGAGCCGAGAACTCGGGGCCCTGCTCCTCAGTGCACCCCCAGAGAAAAGCAGTCAGTCACTCCCGTCTCCCGGGTCTCCGGCCGCACTCCGTGCTCACCCGGCCTCTGACCGAGCGTTTCTATCTCTGGCACCCGACCCCGTGTGGAGTCTCCAAACCCAGCAGATCCCTGCAGTGCACTCCCGCGCGGCTCCTCCCCGGGGAGGAAGGGGAGTCTCCCCGCATCTGCCGCTTGTTGGGTCCCTGCTGGAAAGGCAGTGGCCCGACTGTGTCCCGGATCATGGTTTATGACAACCCCAAGCTGAGAGCCCGCGCCTCGGCTCCGTCTCTGCAGCTGGCTTCCCCGCTCCGATACCTGGGAGCTCTGCCGCACTCAGGCACCCCCGGTCTTTGTGTGACTCTGAGGGTCCTGAGACCACACTGTCCCGCAAGGGTTCCACCCCCCGCTTAGCCACCGGAGTGATGTCCCTTAGCGGAGCAGACTTCTAAAAGTTCCGATTTTGTGCTCCGCAGCTCTATCACTTGCCAGAAAACACCAACAGAGGCCCCTCCCCCACCATCTATACTCCCGAATATCACCTCTGATTCACTTCTCCCCACGTCCTACCTTCCAGAACGTGGTCGCTTTTCTGTTCACAGAGTTGTTGCTATTCTTCTCTTTGATCTCCTATTGAGTTTGTAGGTGTTCAGAATGGTTTTTTCCCTATCCAGCTGAATTTCTGAGACCAGATGAAATCCAGGTCTCCTACTCCTCCGCCATCTTGCTCCGCCCCCTCAAGAAGGTAGTTTTTTAGGTTAATAGTGACTAGAGACACAACAACCAAACACAATGAGTAAACCTTGATTCAATCCTGGATTGAAGAAAAAAAAAATTTATAGAAGACATTTTGAGGGCAACTAAGAAAATTTGAATAGATATAGTATATTGGATGGCATAGAATTGCTGTTACCTTCTTTGATTTAATAATGATACTGTGGGTACATAGAAAATATGTTTATGCTGAGGAGATGCCTTGCTGGTATATTAGGTTTGGAAGGGGCATGATGTCTGTCACATATTTCAGAGGGTTCCGAAAGAACAAGTGTGTGTGTTTATGTGTATGTCTCTTCTGAGAGAGAGAGAGAGGCAAAAAAAGGAGGCCAGAGAGAGAGAGAATAAATGTTCCAAAATATTAACAACTGTTGGATGTTGATGAAAATGTCTGGATTTTTATGTACAGTTCTTCAATTTTTTTCTGTAATTTGCAATTTTTCAAAATAAGTAGTAGGAAGGGAGTCTATTGCAATAGTCTAGATCGAGACTTAGGGCTAGGGTAGTATATTAGAAAAAAAAAGAAAAGTAAAAGATATTTTGAAGGGACAGTAGATGAATAAATATAATTTCTCAGCAATAGTGGTAAGTACAATTCGATTTTCAGCATTCATGTCTGTTCAGATCTCCTCCCCTTCAACTGATACTGAAACAGTTGGAAAGAGGATTCAGGAGTCCTTGACACTGTTTGCCTGAATTCAGAAAACCTATTTCCTGAGAGCTTTTAGGCAGTGAGATGATAACCTTATTTTTAGGTAAGGAATAAGTCATAGAAATGCTACAATGTAATTATGGACAACAGATGCCAAGATACACACAAGCCCAAACACAAAAGAATGTCATTATCCTGAGGAGCGGTAGTGAAACAAACATCAGATGGGTCCTGCATGCAGCAGCCAGAGTTTGAGTTTTGCATTAATGGTTTTTGACCAAGATAATTCCATTAGCACCTTATTCCTACTGAAGCCTTTCAAGTGCTTTAGAAATGGGCTATTTGACAGGTATGACAGGTTTTTTTTTCTTCCTTTAAAATTGATTTTAATGCTTATGATTAAGGTCATCCATGCCGGTGGGGGTGGGGGGAAGGAACCAAGAACCTCTTTCACCTACACTATAATCTCATTAAGGTGCATTTGGAATGAGCATATTTATGTGATCCAGTATTTCTTACTGCAGGTGCTACTGCATTTTCGGAAGGACCGTTTTTCACTGTGTATGCCCATACCACACTTTGCAGAACATTTAACATTCCAGGGCCTTGCACAGTTAATGCCAAAGCTCCCCCCAGACTCTGACATTTAAGAACAAAGAAGACCCACCCTCCACATTTCTATACCCAGTAGAGAACTGCTGTTCGATTCCAAGCCACCGAGGGCAGAGCCATTGCCTTCTTCACCAGCACGTTTCCAACATTAGTACCATGACTACCACAAAGAAGACGCTCAGGAACAGTCTGTCCAGTGACTTTATGTAATATCTGAATATTTGATTACAACTCTTTCACTTTTTCTATAAACATCCCTGTGTTTTTCATGTGCCTTGGCAGCCCTTTTTGTTTTTTTACTGTCAAAGTAACACAAACCTCAAATGCAATTGTTAAAACTTTTCTTATATAACTTTTAAAATTGTTGTATGACAATGAATGTTCACTTAAGAATTATTCAGGTACTACTAAAGGCTATAAAATGAAATGTAACCCCTTCTCTCCTCTTCAGCTTTACCCCCAACTACCACAGCCTCAAGACCACAGCCCTCCGCAACTTCTCTTAGCATTTGATTGTGTAGCCTTTCAGGCATTTTCTGTAAGATCATATATCCTTTTTTCTCTTTCCTTTCTTTCTTTCTTTCTTTCTTTCTTTCTTTCTTTCTTTCTTTCTTTCTTTCTTCTTTCTTTCTCTTTTAATAAGCAGGGTTATCTATATATACAGTTTTTAACTTGTTCTTTAATTTAGCAATATATCACAGCTATTTGTTGGTATGAGAATATTAGGCACGTATGCCATTGCTTTTAATGGCTACATCATATTCCACAATAATTTATTTAATCAATTCCCTATCGATGGTGTTTTTAACAGTAGATTAAATATAGCGATAGTTGAATATCAGAAATCCAGAAACCACAGAAAACTAAGTTTAAAAAAAAAAATAACTGAGCATTTGCGGTCAGTCCACTGATTTCAAAAGGGAGAACATGCTGAGCAAACCCAGAAGGTTGCTTTTATTACCACCATCCATCAAGGAAAGGCCTCAGCTTCAAATCTGACACTAACCTAAGGGAATCCATTGGCCTGGAAGCACACACATCCCATCCCAGAATAGAGGGCTTAGAGGGTAAGATACAAAGCAGATCTCAGGGGCAGGAGTTTAGCCTCACACACCAGAGTTTCACCTTTTGCCTGAGCAGTTTTGGGGCTTGGGTGATATGCAAGTAAGTGATTCCATGTTTTCATGTCATTGAGACATGGGTTGGGAGCTTCAAGGATACTTCTGCCATGATACCCTACAGCTTTATGTGGCTCTGAGAAACACGCATATCGACAAAGTGCAGTATGGTAGACAAAAGCCTGGAATGAAGAGAATGGGTCTGACGTGGCTTGTATGGGTCACTGTTTTCATGTTCATGTGTTCCCTCCCGGAAGTATATCTTAAAGGAGTTTCCAGAGCCATTCTGCTATCACCTAAGTCCTCATTGGTGATAAGAGTCCTAAAGGGCCAGAGGGTTTGTAAAGCATCAAAGTCAAAGTACAACTTGAGACTAAAATTAAGTATGTATGAATGAAGGACCAGCAAGAGTGCATAGGAGGACAAAGAGCTACATCTCCACAAGAGGGGCCCACATCTGACTGAGCATCTGTCATTAGAGAGCTTTTCAAAAATAAAGATTCTTGGATCTGACCCTCAAAGATTCTGATCCAGTGAGTCCAGTTTAATTAACCATTCTCCCCCTAGAGGACAAATTCCTTCTGAAAGGGACTCTGATCAGTACCTGGCTCATAATAAGTATGCAATAAATGGTAGTCAGATTTTAATGATTTAAATAAAACAAAGTGATCTAATAGTTATAATCATTAATTCAAGGAGTATTATAAAGTATCTACATAGCATTGCAGGCCTTAGAAGTATGGAGGCAAAAGAGACAAAGTCCTATTCACAGGAAGCTTTTCTTGGGGTGGGTGGGATAATAATGCAATATCAGGTAGACCTAAATTCCAGAAGAAATTGAAAAAGGATGTTAACGATAGGCTACCAGGCTACTTTAAAAAGGGTTGTCAGCAAAGAGCTTTCTGAGGAATTAGCCTATAAGCTGAGACTTTTAAAAATAAGGGATCAAATGTGAGAATTGCTAAGGAAGAGCACTACTATCAGAAAAACAGCTAGTACAAGGACCCAAGGCTGGAAGGAAATTGGATTTAGGTGAAGCAGATCTAAGGCCCTTGTGCCTGTGAAATAGTGAGGGAGGCAGAGAATAGAACGAGATGGCATCAGAAGGATGGGTCAAGGTCAAGGCAAGGTACAACAAGAAGCCAATGTAAAAAAAAAAAAAATTAGCAGGAAGGAGGTACGGTCTGATATATATACATTTTGAAAAGATCCCAATGGCTGTTGGGTCGAAAAGGATAAGGGGGTGGGGGGGGCCAGCCTGAAAGCAGGGAGCCCAGTCAGGGGGCTAGTGCAGTATCCCTGGGAGAAGCAGTGGCTTTGCCAAGGGCGATGGGGGAATTTGGAAAAAAGTAGACTTGCAATATAGCTTGGAGCTAGAGTAAACAGACATGCTGACGGATTGCACAGGGAAGTGAGAAGGAAAGAGAATTAAGGTTGGAAGGTAGGTTCTTGGTTGAGTGGTTTGAATGGTAGATGGTCGTATTACTCATTTGCTGGAAATGGCAAAATTGCCCAGACACGAGTTCAGGAGAAAATTGAGAGTTTGCTTTTAAGCATGATAAGTTTGAAAAATCTTAGACATTTAGCTGGAGATGTCAAGTAAGCACATAGATTTGCAAGTCTAGAGTTAAGAGAAGAATCAGAGCTAGAGATACTAGTATCATCTTCTATTTGTATAATATGTTATAAGGCTTCAACTATTTTTGCTTACATATTCTTGCAATATATTCTTGTTACTCAAAACACATGAATCCTAAGTTATTTACTGTGTCTTAGCCTATACTAAATTGGGTTTGGAAAATTATATACTATATATGATTATATAATATAAATATATAAATATTATATAAATTCTGTATATAAATATATAAGTATATAATAAAATTATATATAAACATAATATATAAATATATAATAAAATTATATATATATAAAAATATTTGGATTATTTTCAGTTAAAGACTTCAAAATGATCAGTCCTCTATAAATGCCCTAGTAATCCAAAATGTTTTGTTTTTTTTTTTTAAATATGTGTTTATTTTTGCATCAGCAAGCCAAATTTAAAAGGGATGTTAATTTTAACTGCCAAGCCATGTAAATATCCAATATCAGTTTTTCATTTTGCCTCTGCTCTAGGTGGATTCTGGTCTTGAGCTCTCATGCAGCTACTGTCAGAAATGTTATCACTCTGCACCAAGGACAACAGCCTCCAGGAGGAGAAAGGAACTTAATTAGAAATTTCCACTTCAAACACAATTTATAGTTCATTCATTCTGAGACGTGCTGGAGGGTGTTTGGAAAGTTATCACTAAATGAACTGCTTGTTTTTCTCACGTTGTCAACAAAAAACATATTGGGCATGGAATATATTTGTTTATGAAGTACTGGAGGGGGGCCTCAGTGATTTAATATAACGCTTTCTTTCTAGATGAAGAAACTGAGCCCCAGAGAGGGAAACAAACTTCCCAAAGTGAAATGAGCTAACAGCAGAATGGGACTGAAACTCGGGAGTCCTCACTCCTAGGACCATGCTTTCCAGAGTGCCATGCTCTCTTTCAGTACCTTTAACCCTGGTACTTCTTGCCCTGCTGAGTCTTTATTGAGATAATTTTATACTAGCCCAGGTCATCCTCTTTGTATATGTCAGGGTAGGGGTCAATAATAGCTAATAATTACATGTCCTTATTATGTAACAGGCAGTGTTGTGAACTAATCTAAGCTTTGTACAGCAAGCCTCTTCTACATCTGCGGCTAGTAAGATCAGGGTACTGACCTTAGGAATCCCAAGACTAAATTGATTATTAACATTAACTCTTTCTCTAAGCTTTCCCTAAGCTCCAAGAGACGCAGCAAACTCAACATGTCCAAAACAAAATGCATTATCCTCTTGTCTAAACCCACTTTCTACTCTGTGTTCCCATTCTAATGGTATCAATACTTCCCTGATTACTTTCTCAGCTCCCATTTCCACAGTACTCAACATTATTATAAATATTATTTAAACTCTATTTAGTCCCCAGAAGTATTTGAGAATAGCTATCTAGAACCTCTCTCTGTGTCCTCGCTCAAGTCTATGTCCCATTTCCCACAGTTTCATTCTCAGTTTTCCAATTCAGGCTTTCATCATCAACCACTCATAATATTACAACAGTCTCCCATCTGGTTATCCTATTTTTCATTGCTTAGTTCTTCAACCCCAACTTTTCACTCTTGCCGCAATTATCCTAGCCCAAACATGAGTCAAACTGTGTTAAATGCCTCTATAACCACCCCCACCACTACCACTTACTGACAAAACTTTTTAACCTGGCATTCAAGGTCCACTTCTGTTGGCACGATGTTTTTTCTCTCTCTCCATGCTCCATGTGAGCCATTCCAGCCTGCTCACAATTCAAGATTAAATGGGTTATTTATAGTTTCCTTGATTCCCTCATAAGTATGTGATAAGGATCAGTTAATACATGGGAAGCTTTTATTATATTTGTTTGTTTATGTCCCACCTTATTCGGTAAGAAATATGAGGTGGGAAAACAATTTACTACTGACTGTAAAATGCTTTTGAGATGTTATTTTTAAGCCATGGAAATCATCAAGTTTTGAATTACAGGGGACCCTAGAGACAGTGGGGCCTAGAACATTCCACTTCCCACAGCAGCTCAGTGGCTGGCCTGAGTAAGTTAGTGGAAAAGTTAGCAACTGAATGCAAATTTCCACCTCACTACATCACATCACTTTAGGAAAATGAAAATAGATTTCTTTCCTCTTGAGAAAAGTTGGAGCCTTCTACATTCATTTAATTCACTGGTAATATCTGCTCATCTTATTATCCCTAGTCTCTCTGAATAAAGTAGAAATAGTTTGGATTCTGCCCCAGTTTCTTCCCTGCTGCCCCTGCCACATACCAACTAGACCCCCAACTATGAAATAATTTGCTTGAAACAGTCCCCTGTGTTCTGCACAGACTAGTTTTAATTGAAATCTGGTGCCAATTATCTCTCCCTTTCCCACCGGGTCACCCCTTTGCATTTTTTCATGATTATTCAGTTAAATTTGTAGTTTTTAACCACTCTTATTCCAAGACAATCTTATACTAAATCTATTCTTTGATTTTATTATTGCCAACAAAAGCCATTTTAAAATCCTGGTTCATATATAATAGGTACGCTCTAATAGGAATAGCAACCACTGATGACCTACTCAGTGTGTAAAGTGTTATATTAAGTACTTTATTTATGTTATTTCTAATCATCCTGACAACAAGCTGGCAAAATAAGCATTAATGTCTTTGTTGCATATGGAGAAACTGAAGCTCAAGGGGATTAGGTAACTTACCCAAGGTCCTGGAGTTCAGAAATGGCAGGACCAAGATTTGAATCCTGATGCTCCAACTCTAAACCAGTGTTCTTCCCTTGACAGTTTTCATAGCAGGCAAATGACCTGAGCTGGGATTGAAAACCAAAGCAGCCACAAGGAGTGGTGCTGTGCTCTGAAAAATATTTCCAAAGGGATCCATTCATCACCAGAGGCTCTTAACAGGGCTGGCAGCGGCACCTGCCTCCCGCATTTTCTCTAGCTATAAGCACTCCTAGGGTATAGGAGTGATGGTAACATAATATTTTCAATTCTCAGCTGAGAAATGGTTCCCCACTGCATCAAAATAAACTCCAAATTCGCTAATATGGCTTGTCATTCCCTGCACTGCCAGATCTATGAAAAGCATTGATATGTCATAGTTAGGAATGATAAGGAATTTGACTCAGTATCAAGCTTTATTAACAATTTCAAGGATAAGAACAATCATGAGGCACAAGCAAAGCAAAGAGAGACTCAGATTGCCTGAGTTTAAGTCCTGGTTTTGCCATTTATTGCTAGTGGGCCCTTGGGCAATCTATTTAATGACTGTGCCTCAATCTCCTCCTCTGTAAAATGGGCAGTATTATGTGTTCTTCATAGAACTATTCTGAGGGTTAAGGGAATTGATAATAGGCAATGCTCAGAACATTGCCTGCCACAGAGTAAGTGCTATGTGAATGTCAGCTATCACCACCACCACTACCATCATCGTCATCACCTCCATTTCTCCCTTGTCATCTCTCACTTCCTTCCCACTCTCCTTTCTCCCCTCCCTGCCATTTGCCAACAACTCCTTTCTTCTCTTCAGATGATCAAGCCCTGTCCTACCTCCAGACCTTCACATGTCCCTCCCCTCTCTGCTTGGAATGCTCTTGCTCCTCGTCTACCACCACACTCCATGGGCATTCCCACCCATCCTTACCTGGATAACTCATTCATATCTTGTTTCTGATCTCACTTCCTCCAGAAAACTTTCTCATACCTCCTCATACCTTCAGTAGGGGCCCCTCCTTCCCTGTCCCAGAAGTTTCTGAACTTTTCCTGTCTTCGTGCTTACCACCTGCTGCTTAATTGTGTGTTTAGCTGTCAGTGTCCTCTACTGAATGGTGAATTGCTTGATAATAGCTATGTGTCACTCAAGTTCACTTCCTCTCTTAAATTGGAAGAAAAAATAACTAAAATGGATAGCTTTTAAAAACCAAATTTATGTCAGCTCTGTGTTTAGCTGTAGATGGGTACACATTCAAGGATAATAGCCGTAAGTAAGCATCCCTGTTGCCATACTTCACCTCACATGCATTCAACTGAGTTTCTGATCAGGTATTAAATAATATCAAGATTCTAGAAATAACACTCATGAGAGCCATCCCAAAATGGAATGAATAGATTAGGGAAGGAAGGAGTTCCCTGTCACTAGAGGCAAGTGGTCATTTGGTAAGAATGATATGGAGAGATGAGGAAGAGAGTGAGGTCATATAACCTAGACATGAGAAAACTGTCTTCAAATGTTAGAGAATCATATAAAAGAAGAAATGTTCTGTGAGCCCTCAGAAGAAGGAGGTAGAACCAAGAGGTAGAAAGTACCAGGAAGATGATTTAGATTCAACACAAAGAACTTTTTTTTTTTTTATCATGAGAGCTGACCCCAAGTGGAATGGATTTCTCTGAAAGACAGTGAGTTCATCAGAGTAAATCCAGTGTCACATCAAGATTAGATGACCATTTGCCTGGAATAACATAATGTGAATATATTTTCCACCCGTTCACTTGCTTATTCACTCACTCGCCTCTTTAGTTATCTACTATTTGCCAGGTGCTGTGCTAGGGACACAAGTTCCAATAAGATGAGTTCCTGCCTTCAGGAGTTCACAAGTAAGCATGTTCCATAGTCCGTTCAGACTGAGTCTTTGATTGGGAGAAGTTTTCCAGGTGAAGAAGGGATGAAAAATTACATTCTAGATAGGGAAAATAGCATGTGCAAAGATGCAGAAATGCCTAAATTAGAGAAATAAAAAGGTCAACATGATGGGAGACAAGGATATAAGAATATGTAATGTGGCTGAATCAGCTTAAAGGCATACATACATACAAATGGGCTCTCCCCATTTCTGAAATTCTCTGATTTTGATATCCTTTTTTAAAAAAGATTTTATTTATTTATTTGAGAGAAAGAGAGAAAGTACAAGCAGGGGGAGGGGCAAAGGGAGGGGTAAAGGGATGGGCAGAGGGAGAAGCAGGCTCCCTGCTGAGCAGGGAGCCCAGTGCTGGCTCCATCCCAGGACCCTGGGATCATGACCTGAGCCAAAAGCAGATGCTTAACTGATTGAGCCACTCAGGCAGCCCTTGATATCATCCTTTCTATAATACTAAGAAATAGGTAAATATTTCTGGAAAACATAGAGTCATTTACTCAGGTAACTCCTGGAGCCCCAAACCAGGCGCCCTTGTGGTTGAAGTAGCCAACATAATATTCCTCTTTTAAAAACAGATAGGGGCGCCTGGGTGGCTCAGTCGTTAAGCTCCTGCCTTCGGCTCAGGTCATAATCCCAGGGTCCTGAGATGGAGCCCCGCATCGGGCTCCTGCTCGGCGGGAAGCCTGCTTCTCCCTCTTCCGCTCCCCCTGCTTGTGTTCCCTCTCTCACTGTGTCTCTCTCTGTCAAATAAATAAAATCTTTAAAAAAAAAAAATACAGATAAAGTGTTGACTCTGGACATGGCGCACTATTCACCTTCACATTAGCATCTGAATAAAACCTACAACTACTTGAATCAACTAGAAGTGCTAAAATTTCTATTGATACCAACATCGTTGTGAAAAGGATGTCATAACAAATAGAATTTAGTTTTTTCCTATGATCCAGTGACAGTTGTATACATAAACAGCACTAGATGGAATTTTTCTCGCCAGCCCAAAGCCTTTTGCTTCAGCCTGGTGTGATCTAATCATTATAAACTGGGTCATGATGTTTAAACCAGGTTGCCTGGGGCCATGGTAGAGCTGACCAGGGTGCCACACCCAACTGTGTTCTGTCAGTCTCAGGGAGCTTGAGAGGCAAGCTTCAGAACTGGAATCTTATAAGCATAGACTCAGAATTGAATAGCATATTAAAGGAAAAGCAGTAGGAATTGGAATTAAGAGCTCAGGAGTTTTAATTAGACTGTTTAAATCCTGAACCTCTTCCAACTGTTTAACCTTGAGCAGGTTAGTGATTCTCTTCTGAGCTCAATTTTCTTATTCGTAAAATCAGAAAAATAATCCTAGTCTCCTAAGGATTACAAGATAATGTATAAATATCTAAGTATAATAATATAATAAGTATACATTATAAGTATAATTCTCTAATATATAATATGTATAATAAGTATATGAACATGCTTGAGGCTCAATGAATGTTAACTAGTTATAATTATCAAACTCAAGAATAGTGACCTCCAATTTCCCAGTTCATGCTTAAAGAAGAGAAAATTCAAGCTGAAGTAAAAAAATAGAAATAATAAATATATGAGGCTCTGTCACAATTGGTATTTTAAAATGTCATCAGGGGCACCTGGGTGGCACAGTCAGTTAAGTGTCCAACTCTTGGTTTCGGCTCAGGTCGTGATCTCAGGGTCATGGGACCGAGCCCCATTATCAGGCTCCATGGTCAGCATGGAGTCTGCTTAAGACTCTCTCTCCCTCTCTGGGGTGTCTGGGTGCCTCAGTCAGTTAGGCATTCGACTCTTGATTTCTGCTCAGGTCATGATCTCAGAGTTATGGGATTAGGCCCCCCATCAGGCTCTGTGCTCACCAGGGACTCTGCTTGAGAGTCTCTCTCTCCCTTGCCCTCTGCCCCTCCCTCCACGCATGCACTCTCTCAAATAAATAAATACATCTTTTAAAAAGTTGTTTTTAAAAAAATAAAATACAATGTCATATCAATGATATAAACTGTTTTTAAATGCATCTAAAAATGTTATTTGAGCAAAGATTACTGATAAAATCTCAAAACCTCAGGGAGGGAAATAAGAGTCAAAGTGACCTTGAAAAATTTGACTGGAGGAGAGCATGTTTGCCAAAACCTGGAGGAAAAGCAACAGGTACCTGGGCAGTATGGTATAGTTCAGGATAACAGCCAGATTTGGTTATTACTGGCCCAGTGGAAAATGAACACATACCCATAGTGGGGTACATCTGCTACAGAGGGAAGAAGCCTGGGCTGGACAAGAGAAGCCCAGGGCTGGTCCAACCCTATGCTAGCTCTGGTATGACTCTGGGCAGGTCCTTTCTCCTATGTTCTAATGTATAAGTGTTGGATGAACAAGTTTTTAAGGTATTTAGTACTTCATAGCAGTCTCCTCAGGTCATGATCTCACAGTTGTGGGATCGAGCCCCACATTGGGCTTTGCGCTCAGCGAGGAGTCAGTTTGGGACTCTGTCTCTCTGTCCCTCTACCCCTCTTCCCCACACACTCTGTCTCTCCTTCTCTCTCTCATAAATAAATCTTTTTTTTAAAAAAAAGAACAAACTATACAAGTAGAAAATACGTGAAATAAGCAAACTGCCATTTTATGCAAAAAGACACACAAATAACCAGCAAACATAAAAAGATGCTTAACTTCATAATTGTAGAAAAGCAAAATTTAAAAATAAAATTGTCTACATATCAGAATGGCAAATGTTAAATGTTGGAGTATATGCTATTTCTACAAGACTGTGAGGAAAGTCCGTCATAGTTTGTGTGTGGGAGTATAACTTTTTGGAGACAGCTTGGCAATAGCATCAAAATTTAACACTCACACCCTTTATTCAACAAGTTGTTGTTACATAGTATTTACTGTAGCATTGTTTATAGTAGCAAAATACTGAAACAACCTAAGGGTCCATCAACTCTGCACTGGTAAAATAAATAAATAATAAATAATAAAACACTTCACAGCTATCAAAAGGAATAGGACAATGTATAGGAATATGTGAATGAAGAAAGTTCTTTAAGATATATTAGTAAGTGGAAAAAATAAAGGTATAAAACTACATGTAAAATATCTTGTGTAAAATTTTAAAATTATAACTTGATAAACCTCCTTTTACTCATAACAAAAATAACTGGTAGTATATACAAAAAGCTATCAAAATGGTTATCCTTAGAATAATAGAGTTAGGGGGACCATTTTATTTTTATGCCTTTGTATTGCTTTAATTCTATGTATGTGCATTATGTACATATATTAGTTTTATTTTTTTATATCAATACATTATTTGAGCAAGGAGATTCTGGCCTTTTTTTTTTTTTTTTTTTTTTGCTTTTTCCTTTACTAGTTTCTGTTTGCTAAGTGAATACATAATCATGTTAAAAACATGCAAGAAAAAATTAAAAGAAACAAATAATGCCTGTACCCTTTGACTTAGAAAGTATCTTTCCGGGGAATTTACCCTTCAGAAACACCTTCATAAGTGTTCATAGCAAAAATCTGGACACCACCTTACAACTTACAATGGTGGGGATCTTTTGAAAAAAATGCTGGTCCATCCATACTGTGGATTACTGGGCTCTTGTTAAAAAGGTAAAATGGTATGAGCTGATATGGAAGTTGTCCAAGATATATTGTTAAATGAAAAGCAAAACAGAAACAGGCTATAGAATTATATATATGATATGATCCTACTCACTTAAAGTGTGATGATATATGTATATATGTATAAACTATATATGTAAAGAAAGAAACAGAAATAGAGATAAAGTTGGGTGCATGCATACGCATATAGTAGATTTCTAAAAAGTATACACAAAAAACTGCTAACATTGGTTACCTCTGGGAGGGAAGACGGTTGAGGGGATTTTTTTACTTTCCTCAGATACCTTTCTGAAACATTAGAATTCATTTACCATGATCATATATTATTTTTTAATAAGAAGTTAACCCTAATTGTTTGACAAGACAAGAGATTATTTGGCTCACGAAGTTCCTTCATTCAGCTTCCTGTAGGCAAGAGCCTACATCTTCTTACTTTTCCTGTCTCTTCTGGCTGTCTGAGTCCTATTCTGACTCATCTGTAACTAGACAGTCTCTGAAATGACTGTCGTCTCCTAACAAGAAAATCCGGAATTCTATATTCAAAGGGGCTTTAAACTCAAGGAGTCTCACAATCACTTCCCTCTGAGGCAGAAGAGTATTGAGTCTTGGGAGGTGAAAGGACAGTAGCTCAGCTGGTGAGTGGCACAGTCAGGTCACACCCAGCTCCCTGGACTTCTCAGTGTTACCATGTCATCCAAGCTCTCAGTGAGGAGCTCACCAAAATAGAAAGCAGGGAAGAGGCATGGACAATTATAAAAGTGGATAAGGAGACTTTCATGAAGCTATTATGAGAGGACTAGGGTGTAGAATTAAAGATTACAGATATTTCAGCCCCGACAGGGAAACAGAGGCAACTCACCATCCACCACCTAGTGTCATTGTCAAAGAGATGAGAGGCAAAATAAGATTTTTATATTTTGCATGCAAATGGTCAGGGTGTTTTTATTATTACTTTTCATGGATGATAGCCAGCTTCTCTGTAAATAAAAGGAAGTCAAATTGTGGCATCAACTGCAAAAAACTAGCTCTATGTAGGTTGGAAAACTGGATTTACTGTGTGTTCAGTCGAAGCAGAAAAGCTGCTTAGGGGCCTGCCTTGTTCACCTTTGTTCTTCGCCCCTGGTCCCTCTCCTGGGGCAGAAACAGAGCCCTGATGTTGGAAGGCACTCAGTAATTATATTATGTTGACTTAGACTGAATTGATTTGAGAAAGATTTTAGCTTTTACTTCTCATTAAATTTGACTTCAGAATGATTTTTCCCTTTCAGCAGAGTTTTGTGCTTGTTTTTTAGATGTTCTGTTTCTCTTTTGGCATCGGCCCCAAAATGGGAGTTAGCAACAGCAACATAAACTCCAGGCATTCTTTATTTCATTTTGTCAGAATTCATTCTGGAATTGTACATGAGAAATGGGGCAGTCAAGTTTATTTTGGAACAAGGCTCAGGGCTGTCTAACCAAGCTCGGGATGACAGGACCAGGCATATGACCAAAAAGAGGGATTTGGCAGGTAGCCAGCTCCATTTCACACAGTCTACCCAGAACCTCATCTGAATATATTAATCTGTCAGCACATACTCGTCTATGTACATTACATGTGTCTCTCCTTATTATCCTGTTTTTCCTCTAATTTTGAAGGCTCATAACCACCCCAGCAATCTAGGAAACAGAGGCATATTAAATGCACACACTAAAATTCTTGTAGACATGCATAGACAAAGTTTCAACCCAGTCAGACATGCTATAAACGCCACAAGATGAAATTTCATGTCTTTGCTAACTAAAAGTTGTCATGAGCCTGAAACTTGCTAAGTAACACTCAAATGCCTTGGTAGGACGGGAGAGGTTTTGAAGCAGGTGACATAATCTTAGCTTCTCAGTTTGGAGAAACATTTTTCTTCTATCAAAATAATCTGCCTTATGAACTGCCAAAATTCTCTGGCTTCCCCTTCCAGGTGAATGGCATTGACCTCCGTGGAGCATCTCATGAACAGGCTGCCGCTGCACTGAAGGGGGCTGGACAGACGGTGACCATTATAGCACAATACCAACCTGAAGGTCAGTGAGAACGCAAACCTACAATGTTCCAATTTGTTTCTTTGTGAATATGTACCCACATTTCTGATCACCTGTATTAACCAGTCTCCACCAACAAGGCTTTTTTAAAAACTTACCTGTCCTGAAAAATGGGTGCTCCATGTCCAAAGAGCATGAGGCTTTGTTACTCTTAATCTTCCAAGGAAAACATCAGTTAGAAAGTCCTGTTTGAAATTTGAATTAGAAAAAAAGCTTTATTATTTATGTTCTTATCTGGTACACACTTTGGTCAGCAATGGTTACTACAAAAAGAATTAAGGTGGACTAAGGATCAAATTGACACGAGACAGAGTAACAGGAGAAAATCAAATTTACTAGCATATGTATATGGAATCCACATAGACAGGCAAAATAAGGTATATATGTCATCCTGAGCTAAGAAGTGGGCAGGGGTCTGGGACTTCAGAGGAAAGGAGTCCATTTCACAGATATTTGCCCTGCCATACAGATGGGTCACTCAGATAAAACTTATCTCTGCTAATAGCCCTTGTTCTGGGAAAGACCCCCAATTGAGATTCTTCTATGTGTTTATGGGAGGGGCAAAAGTTTCTCTTGAGCCTGGAGGGTCTCCATTGTCTTTAGGTCAAAATCCACGTGCCAAAGTGGCACATTCAGTGGGGGAGGATGGTTGTTCCTGAATCCCTTCAGAAGCAAGGAGAGAGAGAAACAGACCATGATCAGTGGTATGATCAGAGACCATATTCTCTCTTTGTCACATTAACTCTTACTAACACAGTTTTTTTGTTGTCCTTGAGGCGGGGTTTTGTTTGTTTGTTTTGCTTTTTCTGCTACAGTATCGCTTGTTTGTAATACACTACTGTAAACCTGAAACTTGGTGAGATGTCATAATTCAGATTAGCCAACTGAGACTTGATGAGGTATCCTAAATTGCATTAGCCATACTCCGCTCTTTGGTTTGTTTGAACATCTGTTTCTATGATCAGAATGAGGTTCAGTGAGACAACAGGGATGTTACCTACTGTGTGGTTGATTTTTCAGCAAATTTGTATGTAGATTACTCCTTTTGTTAATGAAATACAATTAAGCACCCACAGTGGGCTAAGACTTTTTACAAAAAAGCAAAGGGGTGTGGTTTCTATCTTTAAGAAATGTAGTTAATTACCCTTGGTCCACATGGCTAGCAGACAGGACTTTTAAACAGGTAAACATGAAAGTATAAGATGACATTAAGGGAGAGCCTTTTTGTGTAGGGGTATAAAGAGCTTCTTGTGATTCTTTTTTAATGTCAGTTGGTCTGTTGTTCTTTGGAAGACTAGTTTGTGTCTTGCCTGTGATGTCTTAGATTTTACCGTAATGGTGGTCAACCACATATTTCCCATGAAAATAAAGAAAACATTCTGCCATGTGTCTTTTGGAATGTTACATTTATTTTGCCTGACTTTAGAATTAGAATTTGCAATTAAGTTATAAAAAAAAATGTATTAAATGCTTTCTCCTATTGGCCTCACCCAGATATGGCCAGAGAGCTGGGGAAGAGGGGATTTGTGATTGTCAAAGATGGATGATGACAGCACCAGGAGAAAATGTTCTTCCCAGTTTTGAAAGTCTTTCTACTTCTTAAAAATTAGTAGACATGTCGGGCGCCTGGGTGGCTCAGTCGTTAAGCGTCTGCCTTTGGCTCAGGTCATGATCCCAGGGTCCTGGGATCGAGTCCCACATCGGGCTCCCTGCTCGGCAAGAAGCCTGCTTCTCCCTCTCCCATTCCCCCTGCTTGTGTTCCTGCTCTCGCTATCTCTCTCTCTGTCAAATAAATAAATAAAAAATCTTAAAAAAAAAAAAAATTAGTAGACATGTCTTCTAATAGGAGTAAATTGGCTCCAGAAGGATCCATTATAAAACAGAAAATAAAAAACATTTGGGTGAGCATAATTTGAGGAGCAAATTCTACTTCATATGGAATAAGAACTTTCCCATGGAATTTTTCCATTTTCTTTATAGCTGTTTTCGTTCAGTCTCAAACTGTATGCCCTTCACCATAATCTGGCACATGGCATAAATATCCCAGGCTGTTTTCCCATTTCTGAAAAATTTCATCTCCAACACCAAGTACACCAATTAGAAGCCCTTGATAGTGAAGATAGCCATTCAAATGTCCTTGAACAGAGTGATTTTAAACTTTAAAGGTTACAATAAAGGACAAGCATGTCATAGTTCTATCAACATAAATCTTCATCTTAAGCTTCCTTACAGCTTTTGTTTCCTTTAAGCAATATACTTAATTTGGATACTATGCTGTACTTTGTGAAGATGCCTGTTCAAAACATGTCTTATAAATCATGTAAATAGATTTTCAAAGTGCTTCTGAAGAAATTTGTAAATAAAAACAATAAGCTTATTTCAAAATGCCAAAGCACAGATAGGATTCACAGAACTTCCTATTTTAATAGTCTATCTGTATTCTAATTTGTCACAGCTTTAAATCAGTTGGAAATGTGGCAATGTAACATCAAGCAATCCTCTTTCCTCCTTTGTAAATTTAATGTGTAACTGAGCCTTAATTTAACTATTGTTTGAAATGGAAAACTGATTGGATTGTTGTTTAGATCATTTAGGGACATTTAAATTATATGACAATTTTAGGAAATAATGAACAATTGACCTTTAAGATAACAAGTGAAAAAATGAGTATGCCATGACAGTCCATTAGGAAATTTACCAGATCCCCTTCATTTGCACCAGTATTGTGAGGTGTCCATGCTAGGACAAATTTTATTGACTTCTCTTTTGGCATGGTCAGGAACCAGGCTTCCAGTAAATAAGCTTTTCAGTTACATTCAAATGCTTTTATCAGGAATATATTAGATTCCTTCCTCAGTATTACTAGATATTCAGAAAATTTGGCCCTTACCCCCATCCCAAGTCTTTGTCTTTAAGGAATTTTTTTTTAATCTTACTGAGGAGAAAGGACTTCAGATACATTAAACAGAGATCATTTTCTGATGACGTAGGACCAAAATTATATAAAGATGACACCATATCTGAGAATTATGGAATGTCAGAGAAGGGATAAAGCTGCAGGAGTCAAAACAGTACAAGAGTACTTCATGGAAATGGGGAAATGGAGCCAGACATTTAAAAATGGGTGGGATGTCCATTCGGAAAGGCAGAGAGAAAAAAAATATCTTGCTAAACTAAATAAGATTTTGAACTCTGTGTGTGTAGGCACAAAACCTACATTTTGTTCACTGATAAATCAGTTTTGAGTGTTATACATATTATTGGTATTTCTTAAAGAGTTGCTGAACTAGTAAATAACATTTACCATTCTTTAGCACTGGAGTTTCCACTTGAAAATAATTGAAGATTGGAGGGATGATTCAGTTTTACTACTTGCATTTTTTTCATTTTTGCTTCAAAGCAGAAAATAAGTGCTAAACAAGTGTTTATTACAAGATATAAAACAATTTCCAACTGTGTTTTTCATAAGACTTAGCACATTTTTGGAATAATTATAAACAATTTATAATTATCAAATGTAACAATAAATGTCTTCCTTGGCAAGTTTCACTGTGCAAAGTAAGACCAAAGTTGTTATACTTACTTCTGCTTAAAATGAGCTTGCCCCCAGTTGTTTAAGTTACTCTATCCATCATTAAATCTTATTCAGTGTCTAGTTCTAGGTAGTAGAATTAAAGCCACGTTTGAAGAGTCAAATGCAAACAATGTTTTTTTTCTGGTGGCATGATTGTGATTCATTTATACCACCTTTTTTTTTAATCTTTCTATCACATGCTTACTTGGAAACTAATATGTATTATATTGATATTAGGAAGAAAATAATGAAATTATTTTCTCTATTTTTTTAAGAGGACCATGTATCTGATAATTAAGGAATAATTCTACTTAAGCGATATGGGAAGTTAATTCTTGTAAAAAACTCCAATTACCTTTATTTAGTTAGTGAAGTTACTCCAACACTACTTCAAAAAAAGAACCATAATGCCTGCCCTCCCCCCACACATACATATACATCTACACCCCTTTCCTATTCCTTTCCAGCCATCTTCCCCAATGCTTTCAGAATTATGGTTCTCTAGGATACGACCCCAAGGTACCTATGCACAAACTCCATGCCCTTCACAATATGGTCCCAGCCAACCTCCATGCTCCCTCTTCACTCTACACCATCATCACCCACCAGCATCATCTTTTGTACTCTCCCATGCTACACAGGACTGCTTTCTACGTCTCAACACTTGGTCCTGAGCAGTCGTGTTTCTGGGCCTTTGCTCATGTGGGTTTCTCTTCCTGGAATTCCCTTTTCTTCCTTTCTCCCTTTCTATCCCTACTCATTTTGAGGGCCTGCAGATGTCAATTCCATTATGCAATCATCTTCTATCTGCTAAGTCGGTGTTAATTGATTCTTTCTCTGAGCTCTCTAGACCTACATTCAGATAGTTTGTATGTCCCTTAATGTGATTTGCACAATTCCCCACTCAAGTAAGCTTCTAGAGGGCAAGAACCCATTTATCACTCATTTTATGTCCTGAGAGAATTTGCACAATATGAATTTCACTATGCTTTATTAAAGAGTTATTGAATGGGTCTCCATTTGTTTTAGAAATGCAATATAATATCTTCAGTGTGCTGGCAAATAATTAATAGGAAGTATTTAAGAAATATTTGCTGAATGAATATTGAATGAATTGCCTGGGGTTCTGATATTAGATAGGGAAAACGGTAAATGAGTCCTCAGACTGGGCATTTGGTGTTGATGCAGTTTTTAGGTGGTGCCTTTTTTTTTCTTACAAAGATGTGACCCTAGTGGATAAACATTCTTTCTCCTGCATTGAGGAAAATCTACAGCTATTGTTCTGTAATATAACACAAAGAAAAGATGATTAAATCTCTAACATTTTTTAAAGTTCCGAAACTCAACTTTAATACCACTGGTGAATTTTAAAAAGTTACTGGAGCTCCCAGGTGGCTCAATCTCTTGGGCATCCCACTCTTGGTTTCGGCTCAAGTCATGATCTCAGGGTCATGTGATCGAGCCCTGCATTGGGCTCCATGCTCAGCATGGAATCTGCTGGAGATTCTCTCTCCCTCTGCCCCTCTCTCTCATTCCTTCTCTCTCACTCTCTCTCTCAAGTAAATAAATAAATCTTTTTTTCTTAAAAAATCATTGATTGTAACCAAATGATACATTTATCAAAAAGGGTCTAACACAGCATTTCTCTGAATCAGACTGGGGCAAACCTTTACAGCATTTGCTGCCTTCTCACTATGTAATAATACCTCTACTTACTATGAGATCACTGACTAGGGTTGAAGTAAAAAAGCACCAGCTATTCACTATGAGAATGAAGTGAACAATAGAAATTAGAGCCAAGATATTCCTATGACAACCACCAATATCCTCTTGGCTTTAATCTGACTGCTCGGGGCATTGTTTTGGATCCTGCAAAGCCTTCAGAAGGGCCTGCAAGCAGGGAAGATGTCAATGGGGGTCCCCATCAGCAAGCAGGGACTTGAATAGACCATGGAGGGGTCTTATTTCGTCCACCTTTTTTTTTTTAAAGCTTTTATTCAAATTCCAGTTAGTTAACATACAGTGTATTATTAGTTTCTGGTGTACACTATAGTGATTCAATACTTCCATACAACTCCCAGTGATCCACCTTTTATTTTTTAACAGACTACTTGAGTTCCTGAAAGAAAAGCCCCAAGGACAGAGTTAGTTGTTGCCTGGAGACTTATAAATGTGGTCTGGTTTATGGAACTGTGGCAGAGTGGCCATGTGGTTCGTTTATACATGTATTCGGTTAATGGATATTTTTACTGAACACTTATTATGCCCCACTCAATGTTCTTAGGAAATGATGAAAAAGTACGCCAAAAGGCCCTCTCAAATAAATATTAAATTTGTTAGATGATGATCAGTAGTATAAATAAACAGGAAGAAAGGTAAAAGTAACAGGGAAATATATCATGGGTCTAGAAGGCCTAGATAATAAGTTCATATTTCAGCAGAGATCTCAAAGAAATCAGGGAGTAAGCCATGCAGGAAGCTGGGGGAAGAAAGGAATTATTCTAGATTCCTGGTCTACCAAGTGTGGTCTATGAACCAGGAGCATAGATATTAATTGAGAGCCGGTAGAAATGCACAATCTCAAGCCCCAACTCTGGCCTACTAAGTCAGAATCTACATTTTATCAAGATCCATAGGTTATTTATATGTACATTAGTTTGAGAAGCACTGCACTAGAATACTTGAGGACCCTGCAGAAATTGTGGTTTGTCACTGGGTTGGACTCCCTCTACCTGAAGTCCAGGGCGATGTCACATAAGGCGGTATCACTAGGTTTGATTTCTGGCATGTGTAACTCAATGATTGGTCATGCCTCCGTGGTTTTACTAGGGACAAGTCAGGCTGCAGGGGATCCAAGAAGTTCATATGTCATTCACCTTTACCTAGCCTATACCTCCCCTCTAAATATAGATTATCAAGCAAATTCATAAATCTTGCTAGAACTCCTCATCCAGTGAAACAGTGAACCTACTCAGGCTTCATTCCCTTTGATTATGGCCTCTCCTGCAAATGCGTAGAGAAGCAGTTGAGTGAGGATGAGGTAAGATTGAACTTCATCCTGATAGATGACTTTACAGACCAAAAGAAAAAAAGTCATTAAGGCATCATTTTAAAATTTTTTAAGTAACTTACTATATTTTTAAAGCAGAAGTTCATTTCAGTAATCTTTTTTACTCCTTTTAAATTGTGAAGCTAGTTTAAGAAATTAAATTAAAAGAAAGAAAAGTACTCATTCTTTTCAGAATGAAGTGAAATTCTTTTCCAGAGTTACTAGTCTGAATTAAGTCACAAGCTTAAACCAGAGTTGGACACCATGGTCTATTTCTCTATAAGGTCAAAGATGCGATGAAACTTAAAATGAATATGTAATTTACCATCAGAAAAATATAGACACCTTCTATACCTAAAGGTTCCCAGAAATGAGAGTGTATACAACATCCAAGAAGCTTACTTACAATGCAACCTATATTTCTTTCTTTAAATCAATGTCTACATAAGTTTATGCATATGAATGAGCAGCTGTGGCATGTTGAGATAGTTTCTCAATGCAAATAAATGCATCTTAAATGCCCAGGAAATACTCATAAAGTCCAGCTGTAGGTCTTGGTCAGAAATTGCATCAGCATCATCAGGGAACATTCAGGATGAGTTTTGGAATGGAAAGTACTGTGCAAGACTCTGGACTAGGAAGAGAAGACCAGTATTCTAATGCCAACTCTAATTCTAGCTCTGTGACCTCATGCTAGTTATTCATCTTTATGAGTTTTCATTTTCTCACTTTGAAAAAGTTAGGATGAGTAAAATATTTTCAAAAGAACTCTCCAGTTACTGAATTCTTGATAAAAGACATAATCCCTCAGGATGCCTCGGTGGCTCAGCTGGTTGAGCATCTGCCTTCACCTTGGGTCATGATCCCAGGGTCCTGGGATCGAGTTCCGCATTGGGCTCCTTGCTCAGCCTCCTTCTCCCTTGCCTGCTCTGCCGACCGCTCACCCTGCTTTTGTGAGCACTCTCTCTGACAGATAAATAAAATCTTTTTTTTTTAAAGACATAACCCCTCAAGTAATATAGAAATATAAATTCCATTATTTGAAGATTTTGTCACTAATACTGCATCTTTGTGCTTTGCATTTTTTGCATTCTTTAAGAAGAAAGGAATGCACAATCTGGTTAACTTGGTGTATTCTGTGTGGTTTAACTAGAATCATTGAGAAATGGAAATTTAGAGTTGGAAGAATCCTTAAAGATCACCTTATCCAGCTTCACAGATGGGGGAACTGAAGCTCAATCAACATCCACATAGGAAAGCAGTTCAGTATCTTAACATTTGTCATAGCTACTAAAGCTGAGGCAAGCTAAACAGCTAGTAAACTCCTTAATTCTTTGAATTTACTGTAGTAGCTTATGTTGGCTGATGGCTTAAATAGCCCAAGGAATCTAATCCAATTAGATTATTATGGTCAAAAGGGGGTTGAAAAATTCTTATGGAGCCTCAGGGCTTTCTCATGCACATAATTTCACTTTCATTTCTAGCTTATTTCTCTTAATTGCTTTTATTCCTGTATCACAATTGAATGATATATATAAGAGAGCTTTAAAAGTATAAGCAATTACTATTAATTAAAAAAAATAACCACCAATCTGAGAATATTGGTAGTTCAAGAAAGAGTTCAGATATATAATGCTTTTCCTCTTCCCTATCCTAACTTCTTCATGTGGCATCCTTCATCCATCTGTCCATCCATCCATCCATCATCAGTTCATCCTTAGTGATATTCTGTTTTGCCACATATCAGATTTCTCCAAATATGTTGCATTAAATCTGGTTTAATTTGATTGGCATATTCTAATTTTTACCAAACTATTAGGAGGGAAACTTACATAAAACTTTATCTGACTCTAGAATTTTTATTGCTTAGCCATATCTTTCTCCTCAAATCTCTCTCATATGCGTACAGGCTCCACCAACAGGTACTGTCTCCTCCTGCAACTAGAAATCTCCCAGGATGTCCCATCACTTAACTGATCTTGTTCCTAACCTTCCCCCACTTGCTTTTTTAACTCCCCAACCTCCACCACAGCATACGACAGAAAAGATGATTCCTGAAAACCGAGTCTGCGGATTCATGGGACATTCTTTCCAGATACTTCAGTGATTAATGATGCTGCTTTTTTTTTTTTTTCCTCCATGCTTATACCCCAGTTTGGACCTCGAGTAATGTAATGGGGACAAAGTGGAATATCACTTCCTGACTCAAAAAATTCTCTTGACCTAATTATCTATCCTGGGAATACATTATCTCAAACTCTTATCAGAAGGGCTGAAAATACAAAGCTGTCCTTTCCCTTCCTGTTATTCCATCTCTGCCCAGCCTCATAACAACTTTCATTCCATAATTAAATATATTGATCTTTGGGTGTCTTATCTGGTGATTTTATAATATTTTGAAGAACCCTTGGCATCCAGTGACATAAAGCACTCACTAGCTAATACTGAAAGGAGGCTAAATAAATCTTTATGCTAGAGACATTTTGACAACCAAAAAGATCTCTTAGATCCATCCCTTGCATTAGCCATGCCCAGATCAAATACATGGAAATAAAGGGTCCTAATCATATTCTTGACTATACAAGTATTACCAAATGAACCCAGATCCTCCACTGATAAGGAATTTCAGGACATTATAGACAGCTGTTAAAGAATGGTCCACAGAGACAAGCAGAGGGGGAATATAAGCTAAAACAGATCGAAAATACCTACTAATTTCACTCCATATTCTCAGAGCCGAGTGTAGTTCACCTCCACGTTTGTTTGAAAATCCCAGTATTTAAGCCAACCATCAAATTCAATAATGAGTAGTGAGGCACTTTTCTTCTCCTTTCCCTGACTCTGCAGCTGATGCTTTTTTGACCACCTGAGCCACATCACATTTCTCAACAGTGATGCCCTTGTTTGTTAATTAAGGTGATTAGAGAGATTATTTTTAAGGCTCCTTCCAGCTGACATTCTATGAAATTTAGTTACTGTGACTTCTAATTAGAACGTGTCATCAAGGAACAATTATTGCAAGAAGATAATTTCTGAATGTTCTCATTTTATTCCTCACATTTTGAACATGTGGAAATTCTGCTTTCACCCAGTTGGTGAGAAGGGGAAAGATCTATATCTGTGGAAATTGCTCTCTCTGGGTTTAAAAGAATTTGAACCCTCCAGTAATCGTTTCAAGTTTAATTCAAGTAGAAACACTTACTGCTTGTTGGGGCTTTCAAGATTAACAATATATTTACATTTATAGACCCCTTGTAGCCTAAATCTTACCAGTTTCATAAATTAAATTAAACTAAATTGTAACTACCAAGCTTGGAAATAAATTTATTAGGGGTGAAAAGGAATAATATGGAAAAAAAATCAATTTCAATAACTAAAAGATTCAGAAAGCTGAAATAATGGTGATATCTTTGATTCTCAGATCACAAGTAGTAGCAACTTTAGAATGGAAAAGCCAAGCCCAGGAAATATAAAGTATACATCTTTAATGTGCTTAATAGATTCCTAATCCAAATAGGATTCCTGGTAGACTCATTGACTAAGTCTATAAAAGACAAAAGTATCCAAATTATACTTCAGTTCAAGATAATCTTCTCTTATTCACTCAGCTTTCTCATATTCACGTTCCCACCGCTAAGGGTGATTTGCTTTCTTAATAAAAGTGCTGATACATTGGGGAAATTAAGCAACTGCAGAACAAAAATTCATTCAGTCTTCATTCAGCTAATGTTTATTAAATGCTTCCAATGAGTGACACACTGCCCTGGACATTGGAGATAGAATGATGAGCAAAATGGACATGAACCTTTTCCTGATATACCTACAGTTAGCAAAGTAAAATCACACCAGTGAATCAGACAAGCTCGGGTAAGTGCTCTAGAAAAAAACAAGAACTTAAATCTAGACTCTCAGAGTCTACCTATTCAAGTATGTTCTTATCATATACCCATACCAAACCAAACCAAAACAAAAAACTCTAACCTAGATAGAGGGTCAAGAAGGCATCCCAAGGAAATAATATTTTCTTGAATCTGAAGAGTGAGTAGGCATTAATTTGTCAAAGCAGAGCAGAGGAAGCCATTGTGAGGAAGAGGAGGGAAATGTATATGTTACACTGTGCATAAGGAAGTGAAAGAGGGAGGCATGGGCAGATTATGGAGGACAGGTATTTGGTTGGGTCTTTCTCCTGAAAGCAACTTTAAGCCTGAGGCTGGCAGGATCAGAGTTGTTCTTCTAAATAATAGCCCTGGCTGCTGAATAGAGAATAGCCCAGTCATGCCAAAGAGGCTGGGAAAGATCCAGTTAAAAGGTGCTCATCCAGGGGCGCCTGGGTGGCTCAGATGGTTAAGCGTCTGCCTTCGGCTCAGGTCATGATCCCAGGGTCCTGGGATTGAGTCCCACATCGGGCTCCCGGCTCAGTGGGGAGCCTGCTTCTCCCTCTGACCCTCTCCCCTCTCATGCTGTTTCTCTCTCGCTCGGTCTCTAAAAAATAAATAAAATCTTTAAAAAAAAAAAGTGCTCATCCAGGTGAAATGGTGGTGGTAGGCTTAGAGTAGTGGCAGAAGAGGTGGAGAGGATTAGATCAATTTGGGGGGGAAAGTTGGCAATAAAGTCAGTAGACTTACATGTTGGCTTATTAAAATACATGAATTCCTTTTGTTAAAATATGAGACAGCATGATTGACTGTTACAAGACAAATAAACCCCTCAGGGAAAAGCATGCTTTATTCATCTTTATATCCTAGTCCCCAGTTCAGAACCTCATTCACAGTAGGCACTCAATAAATGTAGACCAAATGAAAAAATAAATGAATGATGCCAATGAATAAATGTATCTATTCTGTAGGAACTCTCTCTTCACTTTTTTTATTTTAGCTAAGGCAGAACAAAATATAGATGTAAAGGAGAGGAAGAGGGAAAGAGAAAGGGAGTTGGTAGCAAGAGAGAGAATAATTAAAACTAGTATGGAGCACTCACCATATGTCTGATGACATTCTAAAATCTCTGCATATGTTTACTCATTTAGACATCTCAAAAACTTATGGTAGAGGTTCGATTGCATTGCTCATTTGCTCATTGACAGATGAGGATATGGAGACTCAGAAAGCATAAGTGGTTTTCCCAAGGTCAGACAACTAACCAGGAGAGTACAATCAGGAGTCTTTCTCAGGCAGAAAGACTCCAGAACAGCGATTGCACTAGATCACTTCTCAAAGAAGGAAGGAAAAGGAAGCAGATTCACATGGTGATAAAAGAATTAGAGAGAAGAGAGGGAAGCGATGGAAGGGATGTGGAGAATCTAATGAAGGAAAAATGCCATGTACCCAGAGAGAGAGAGGACAGAGGTACAGAGAGGACAAAAATGAGTCAGATGGGGAAACAGAGATAAGAGTATTCGGGCTAGGCAGGGCCAACAGGCAGGGCAGATCAGAGAGTCTAATAATCAGATGCGATTGAGAATGGAGACAGGCCACTACTGGCTTGCTGTAGGCCCTGGGCAGCCCAGGAGAGGTGGATGAATTCTCTTCCTTTTTAATTTGTGGTGGTTGTTTCTGTTGTTCTTTTCAAGATATGGGAGTTTGAGGCCTGCAGTTCAGTTCTGAGAATAAGTGTGACCCCAAACTGGTATAAAGGCCGGTAGAAGGCTCACCACTTACTACCTTTGAGGACTTAAGTGAGTGATAAACTCTCTGAGCCTGAAATCCTTCACCAGTATCATAGGGATAATCATATTTACCTTCCAGAGTTTCTGGGAAAATTGGAGAAAATAGATGTAGAATGTCTAGAATATATAAGGCCATCCTCAATGACAGCTAGTATCACAACCCTCAACAGCAAGCTTGTTGAGCAAACATTGCGCCCAGCCCCCTTCTCCCCCACTTTACCCTCCACCCCCACTCTCATCAGATCTTTGCATTATCCTTAAAACTATCTAAGCACAGACAGGATCAAAGAGCTTTACAGAATTTGGGAAGCAAGTGGTTAAGAGTTCCAACTGTGAAATTAGATAGATATGGCTCAAATTCCAGCTCTGCCCTTAACAGCTGTGTAACTTTAAACAAATTACTTCACCTCTTGGAACATCATTCTTTATTTGTAAAATAAAGACTCACGCCTATCTCTCAGGACTATTTTGAGGGTTAAATAAGTCAGTGCATGTAAAATGCCAAGCACAGACTCTGACAAATAGCACATCTTCAATAAGTGGTACCTGTCATTATTATGGTAATTATCAGAAAGTCCAGAAAATCTGTAACATGGATATTGTGTGGAAAGAGAGAGGAAGAAGTGGACCCAGAGTGGGAAAGAAAGTTTAAAAAGCCCTTGGGAGTCTGTGGATACAAGATTTTGAGGGATTTCTTTAGGTAACAAAATCGATGTGGAAATAATTCCCTGTGTGGGAGTGTCAAATAAACTGTCCTCGGCAGAGTCCTGGGCCCAGTGAAAGAATGGCGAGAGCAGGGAGTGGGGGCGGGGGGGGGGGGGTACCAGAGGAAACAGCCTGGGCCCTGGCTTCAGTCCCCCTCCAACCCGAACAGGCCTTATTTGTGTTTCATGTTCGGTCTTGGATAAATGAGGGATTCTGTCACCAAAAAACAGTCTTAAGCTGTTTTAGCAGAAGGCAAGAAAAGCTGTTAGAAATAAGGTGTGTGTGTGTATGTGTGTGTATGTGGTTAGGATCCAAAAAAACTGTAAGCTCAATTAATTTTCCACTACAATGTAGACTCCATGGAAGCATCAGGTTTTGCCTGTTTTGCTTGCTGTTTTGTCCCCAAGGCCGAGAACTGTGCCTGGCACAGAGTAGGCATTCAGCAAATATTTGTGAATGAATGAATGAATGAGCTAAACAAATATTCATGCCTTGCCATTTCTCTTGAACTTTAGTGGCAGAGCAAATTTACTCCCCCTGAAATGCCTACTGGTAATCATGTTAATTAACCAGAGCTCCCAAACATTGATTGTCCATGCTGAAAAAGTAATCGATCTAGGAGAGTAGATTATGTGGTTCCAACATTGATTTTGGCATTGCTGCTGACCTGGCTGCCAAAGACAAAAACACTCTTTTACTTCAGTTGTTTGATATGTGAAAGCAAAAAATTAAGCAAACAAATAGACTTTTTCCCAATGAATCTCATAGTGGCTTTGTGCATTTTTGTAAGTCTTAGAAACATTAAATAAAATATAAAATATTGGGGCACCTGGGTGGCTCAGTCAGTTAAATGTCTGCCTTCGGCTTAGGTCCTGATCCCAGGGTCCTGGGATGGATCCCCTGCTTCTTCCTCTCCCTCTGCCCCTCCCCCTCCTTGAACTCTCTTTTTCTCTGTCAAATAAATAAAATCTTTGAAAATAGATACATAAAATATTAACTAGCACAAGTTTAAGACTTCTCCATTCACAAAGGGCTTTCACATATGTTTCTCATGGGGTCTACACAACTGTGAGACTGGTAGTATTGTTATCATTCTCATTTCTCATAGGTAACAGAAGTGAAGCTCAGTGAATTTAAGTAACTTGCCAAGGTCATGGTATTCATAAGTGCTGTGAGCTGAACTTGTACCCAGATTCTCTGATTCTATTTCTCATGCTTCACACTATTCTTCAGATGTTCTTTAGCATCATGCTGTTTTATAATTCTTTTATCCAAATAAAGATACTTGAATCAATCTAGAATTAGCAGGCTTTCCATAAGTTTGCTAAATAAACACATTTTGAGAAAACATATTCATGTTTGTGTGATGGGTGAATGTTTGATGGTATATCATTTTAACTTTATTTTTTTTAAAGATTTTATTTATGGGGGTGGACAGGGGAAGAGGAACAGAGGAAGAGGGACAAGCAGCCTCCACATTTAATGCTGAGTGTGACGTGGGGGCGGGGGCTGGGGGCAATTTCAGGACCTGAGATCATGACCTGAGCTGAAACCAAGAATCTGATCCTTAACCGACTGAGCCACCGAGGCACCCCTTAACTTTATTTTTTAATAGTAATATAATTACATGGGTTCAAAAATCAAATAGTATTAAAAGGTATACACTGAGAAGTCTCTCTTCTACTTCATCTACATCATCCTTATTTCCTCTTGCTCTTATAGGCAGCATGTAATTAATGAATAACTTATTTAAATAAAAACTGAAGCTGAGACCATAAAGGAATATAGATAAATCTTATTTGCAGGTTTTAAAGGAGAAAAAAATACCTAATAAGAGGATGCTTAATAGCCTGGAGAGTAAAGGAATAAAAAATTGTTCTTTTTTACTTGGGTAGCATTTATATCTGCTCCTCATATCTTTTTTTTTTTTTTTTTTAGATTTCTTGAGTTTTGAGTTTATTGATCCCTATAGTTTTGCCATGAAACTGAGCACCTCAGAGAAAAACTATTTAATCTTAGACCTTAGGAGAACACCCATTTCACTGAAGTCTATTAAGAGAATTATATCATATTTTTTTTTATTATGTGATGTTAATTACCATACATTACATCATTAGTTTTTGATGTAGTGTTCCATGATTCATTGTTTGCATATAACACCCAGTGCTCCATTCAGTACGTGCCCTCTTTAATACCCATCATCAGGCTAACCCATCCCCCCACCCCCTTCCCCTCTAGAACCCTCAGTTGGTTTCTCAGAGTCCATAGTCTCTCATGGTTCGTCTCCTCCTCCAATTCCCCCCCCCTTCATTTTTCCCTTCCTGCTATCTTCTTCTTTTTTTTTTTTTAACATGTAATGTATTATTTGTTTCAGAGGTACAGGTCTGTGATTCATCAGTCTTACACAATTCACAGCGCTCACCATAGCACATACCCTCCCCAATGTCTTAATTAATTATTTTTTAAAAAATAGCTCTGTGCAGGGCTTGAACTAACAACCCTGAGATCAAGAGTCTCATGCTCTACTGACTGAGCCAGCCAGGGGCCCCTATTCCTCATGCTGCAAGATATTTTCCCAATTCAGAAATAATTTTATAAATACTAGCTTTTCTTTCAGTGCGACTATCATAATACCCAATGTGTTATGTAAATTGCCAAGATATTACAGGTTCCAAAAGAAACCTTCATGCGGTTGTGCTTCATTAACTGGTATGTTTTCCTTCTAGAAAAATTCAGATCACTTAATATCCTTTAAAGAGGTCACTGGAGTCTAAAGGGATCTAAAATCAAGGTTAAAGCCACCCTATTCCCTTGGAAATATGTGCAAGAATTATCTAGTTGCATATAATAGGTATCTTCATATAAAGAATTTGTAATCTTTCTTGATTATGTAATAGCAAATACATAAATTCCTCTTTGTTTAAGGTCACTCAGAAGATTTTTTTATGATTGATTTCTTAATAATGTAAATAATCACACCTTTATCTAAATTTTAAATATTTTTGTTTTCTTTCAAATATTTGAATTTCTTAAAAATAGAGGTACCATTTATTGTGGGAGATGTTTCTGGGAAGCAAAAGGAGGAATGTTAGAGTTTTAGTAACAGTCCCCAGCTGTTATGACTTAGCAATGAGCAGCCGAAACACAAAGGTATTTTAAAAGAAACACAATTTTCTATAAAATTGCAGAGAAATAGTTGCTTTGGGTAACTATTAGTGAGAAAGAATGAAAGTAGAATGTCTACACAATCATCATCAAAATACAGGGAATACAGTCCAAAGAGATGAAGATGTGGAGCTTCTTGGAGGGGTATGGGTCGGGGAGGTCCTGGCAGGGAGGACGTGTGGAGAAAACTGCTGAAGAAAACGAAGGATCTTCAACCAGCATAGTTGTCTTTACAGCTAGGAACACAATCTTCCCTCCTCCTAGATTCAGGAGAAAACATTTCCAATTGTCTTCTGATAAAGGAATATTTCATCTTATTGGAAGCAAAGAAAGTAGATTTTCTTGTCGATCTTTTATTTATTTTGCGATTGTGGATGATATTGATATATTAGGTATACATTATTATAGTTCTTTCCTCTGAACTATGAAATTTCTCTCACAATTTGTGTTTCCTCATTGCAATTCCATATCTTTGTCTTTCCTAATTATAAGGCAAAAAAATAAAAAATAAAAATTTACAGAGAGCCTGAGACTCTAGAACAAGATATAAATAAGATACAAATAAAATATCTGGGTAAAATATAATGTACTTTATTTTTTAAAAGGTTTTATTTATTTATTTGGGAGAGAGTGAGCAAGAGAGAGAACACAAGCAGGGGCAGAGTGAGAGGAAGAAGCAGGCTCCCCACTGAGCAGGGAACCTGATGCAGGGCTCAATCCCAGGACCCTGAGATCAGGACCTGAGCCAAAGATGGACGCTTTATGGACTGAGTCACCCAGGTGCCCCTATAATGTACTTTATTTAAAAAACAAGAGTTGGTCTTTCAAATAAAATTTAAGTGCATTTACCGAGTATTATATACCAGGCCCAGTTTTCTTAGATACTCTAAATAAATGCATCTAAATATATGTCTCCTTTCACATCCCCAGCTGCACCTCTCCTTGTACTTTATATTCTACTGACACCAAATTTGCTTATCTTTCACCTAACAGGTCTTGATGTTTCATCCTCTGTGACTTAGTGACTATTACTGTCTACCCAGAATTCCCTTCTTCCTTTGTACACTAGACAAATTCTTTTTCTCTCAAAGAACAAGCTAGGGATCATCTCCTCCAGGAAGCCTTCCTGCCTTTACCACTCCATTCCCAGTAGAGTACCACTGCTTACTTCATGCTACCTTAGTATCTGGTATTGTTGCATTTTTCCCTCAGTCTTGTAATGCAAGTAAACAAACATCTGGTGTCTCCACAGAGTATTTCATGAGGAAAGGGAGTGAGCATAGTGGGCAGTCAATAAATGTTTGATGAATGACTCAGTCAGTGAAGATTTGGGTGCTTAGTGAGAATCTTGAAAATGGGTTGGAACATGTGGAGAAGCTGACACTAGTTTTAAAGATGATAATAAAAATGCTGATAAACAGTTAGATGGAGGCAAAAGAGATTTCTTGCTTTATACCATCCTGAAATGTCCACAAAGTTAAGGAATGAACTAATTGTTTTTAAGATTTTATTTATTCGTTTGGGACCAAGAGATAGCAGGAGCGGGGTTAGGGGCAGAGGGAGAGGAAGAAGCAGACTCCAGGAGATCATGACCTGAGCTGAAAGCAGACGCTTAACCCACTGAGCCACCCAGATGCCCCAAGGAATTAAGTAATTTAAAGAATTCAAAAAATCACAAGTGAACATGGAGAGAGTAGGTAACAACTAATAACAGTAATTATTATTATGCCTCGTATGTCTAGATATTTATATATGCTGTTTAATCCTCACAAACATCGTAATATTATTATCCCCATTTTGCATATGAGGAAATAAATCTCAGTCAAGTTACATAATCAAGTGGTAGAGGCAAATTCCAGCAGTGGTCTCCGACTCAGGTGCCCATTTGCAACCATGTCTTGGAGAAGAACCAACAGTCTGATCTCAATTACTGCCCTCTGTGTCCTCACCGATTCCCCACTTCTTTCGAAAGGAGCAAAAGTCCATGGTATAAGCCAAATTCACAGATTTGATAGCATTTTCTCTTCAAAGCCTCATTAAATATGTTATATGCTTAGTCTTAGAATCTGTGGAGCTACATAGCTACACTCCCCTTCGCTCTAAGAGAGCACTTTTCTTAAATCTAGCAAGATGGTTGCTTAATAAAATACACCAGGTTTCGGAGAAGTTGAAGGAAGAGAGTAGTGATTATGGTTTAAAACTGGATATAAAAAGAAAGCAGATTACCACTGAAGTGAGGATTTCTGCATGTCATTTGGTTTAAATGGAACTGTGATTAGGAAGAGGAGAAAGACATCTAAAAAGGTCATTACAAAAAATAGTAACAATTCTGAATTTCAACTAAGTGGATAAAATTTGGGACATTACAAATGGAAATACTTTCTAAAGCATTTAATGTAAAAAGTATAAATGCCATAGGAAACTGTAGGTAACCTCTAAAGGGCAACATAGTTGGTTAATAACTAATGAATTCTATTTGAATAAAATAACATCAGCTGTGTGTAAAATATGTTGTAACATAATGAACAGCTGAACTTTAGGCTGCAGCAAAGCAGAAAAAAAAATCAGAATCAGAAAAGAAGAAACCTGAGAAGGATGAATTTTATTTTCAGTAAATATGTATTATCTTTCTAGCCAAAAACATGAGATTACACATATAATGGACTTAATTACCAAGCCACTGGAAAGTAAATATTTGGAAAAAATAAGACTTACTTCTTATGAAGAGAGACAGGTAGATGTTTGAGGGCAGAGCAGAAGTCATACAGTGCTTCTGGTACTTTCTAGCTGCATGACTGCATGAAAGTTGTTTAGCCTCTCTGACCTGCAGATTCCTCATCTGTGAAAAGGAGTTAATAATGACTTCTTTATATGGTAATTTTGACGAATATGTCATAATCATAATTCCTGGCTCATAAAAAGTGCTCAATAAATGTTAACTACTAAAACAATGAAAGCTAATGTTGCAAAGTGCCCAGTGTAGGTCAGACACTGTTCTAGGTGCTTCCCAAATATAATCATATAACCCTTAAAGCAAGACTCTGAGACAGGGACTATGACTGTTCCTATTTTACAGATGAAGAAACTAAGGCACAGAAAGGCTAAAATGACTTGTCAAGATCCCACAGCAGGGTCGTGTTAGAACTGTGATTCAAGTTCTGGTCTGACTCCACTGTCCCTGTTCTTGGCCATCCTAACACCCTACCTTTTCATACCAAAATGATAACACTTTTTAATTTCTCCATAGCGTTTATCAGTACGTGTAATTATCTTATTTGGTTATTTGTTTATGGTCTTCTCCCATCTGAAAATAAGCCCCATAAGAGCAAGAACCTGGACTGCGTTCTTTATTAGTTTGTCTTCAGTAAGAAGAGCAGTGTTAGGAACAAAGTAGATATTCAACAAAATTATTTATGGCATGTTGAATTATAATGGTATTTACTATTAATAGAGAAAAATGTTGAGGAATCAAAAGATGATGAAAGAATCAAAGGAAATATGTGTAAGAAAGTATCATTCTAAAAAATAACAATATGCAGAATCATTTCTAGTAATGAATCAGAAACACTCCTCAAAATTAACAATGGCAGTTTATTTACAAAATATAGCCTTGGCAAAATACATGGCACATATGTTTCCCCTCAATTGTTGATAACAGAATTAAAGACAGGCACAGTCCCATTTTTCCTCATTTTTCAAACTAATAAGAAGAAAGAACACAATCCAGCATTGCCATTGAACACAAAAGAGTACCAGACACAAATAAGATTACCTCATAATTCATTATATTCAAAAAAAAGCATTCAGTAAAATCCCCTGAGATTAATCCTAAGATCCATATTGTTTATAAAAAGAAAATACAATAATAGCATTTGCCATTATCCAAGATGCAGAGGAAAACACAATGTCAAGGATGTAAAGTGGACATTATATGCTGCAAGTGCCCACAAGATTCCACATGGGCCTACTTTTCATGTATTATCCACTTCTGCAGCCCAGGCAAACATACCCTATCACTCCATTGTGTGTATTTCAATCCTAATTCTGTTGCCTTTGCTTTCCATGGGAGGATCAAGCAATACTTTCCTATCTCTATCCAGCTGGAAAAAGCAAAAACAAACAAACCATTTATTGTGCCTTGTTGGTTCTGGCTCTTTGCTAGGCACTGGGAACAAAGACACCCCACTCTCAATGCCTGAAAAAGCAAGGTCTCTTTGATTTGCATGTTTGTCTGAGGCTTCTGACTATGCACTGGCTGCTAAATCTGGCTTTGGGAAACTTCTTCTAACGTCCCTGCTAGAACTGAAGGAGTGTTGTTAGCGGCAGGTACCAGGATCTAGCTGGAGTCGACCATGCACACATGGACACTTTTGTGATTTCTGTTCAAAGCCAAGCCCAAATTAAAAGACTTTTCCTTATCTGGATATAAAGTAACAATGTAGGGGCCAGCATTTTGATCTATAGTGCAGCATGGGTATGGAATTTAAAAAGGTAAATCTCAAAAAAAAATTTTTAATGAAAATAAAAATGTGAATCTCCTTTTCAAGACAGAAACTAAGACATCAGGAGAATTTACAAAACAAGTCTGCTACCTCTAAGTGTTGCAAGTAATTTAACCTCTAACAGTAATTTTAGAAAAAAATATTTGCTATTGATTCTGTGTCCTATTAAGATGTTAATTTTCGATCCCAAAATTTAAGAGAAATTGGAGACTTTTTTAAGAATTGTTTTAAACACTCTGATAAAAGAGTTAGTTAACATATAACTATGAAAATTTCCCTAGACCTTTCTTTAGGCTACATTTTTTGCAACACCGGGGACCAAACGAAACAAAACAAAAACAAAGTCAACACATTTTCCCAGCATCAGTTCTTTCTGGCTTCGAAGGTGGGGTGTGGAGGGGAAGAGATGTTCATTTTAATACGATAATGGAACAGGCAGTTTGGGGTAAAGTTTTCAGTGGTTTTTCCAGAAACCTGGATCATGTCCAAGTAAAATCCAGGATGAGTGCCTTCCTATCTGCCAACACCTAGAGGGCAGGCTTACTAGCCTAAGTTCTTACAGTCTGAGAGCCGACTTTGTCTTTCCTCAAGCCTGGGGCAGACTGCAGACATCTAGCCTCAAAGGAGCTGTGATTATAGTGGCTAAAATATTTAGAAAGCACCTGCTGGGTCAATAAAGAGTCATTGTAGTGGAATGGTCCAAACACAGATTCTGGAGCCAGACTCCCTGTGTTCCACTCCTAAATCTGTCCTTTTTCAGCTGTGAGACCTTGGGCAAGGTACTTAACCTCTTGGCCCATCAGTCTCCTCATTAGTAAAATAGAGATAATAATAGTCGCTATTTTATAAGATTATTATGAAGATGAAATGAGAAAATATTTGTAAAGCTCTTGGAATAGTACCTTGAAGATAAGAAATTCTGGTTATTAATAGATAGTGACTCCCATCCAACCTCATGACCAGTGCAAGATCAGCGACCTTAGCCTTCTATCTCCCTTTTACACTCCTCAGGGGCAGCTGACCTTTGTGATTTCCCTATAGCACCATTCATTCAGATTGTGCTCCTCTGACTTTGCCTGGCTAGATATGGTCATTCATGCAACAGCCACATATTGAACAAATATTAGACACCAGCACTCTCTAGGTCCAGGAGCTAGGGTAATAGGGCAGGAAACTGCCCACCGCCATCACCCCCACTCTGATTTTCCCAGCTCTGCACCTATCCTAGAAGACCTGGTAGCCAATGCCTAGTTATATATATGCTTCTGGCCTTTTAATAGTATTGTGATTTTAGATAAGCTGGTATGAGGCATGCTCCCATTCATTTAGAAATGACCTCTCATTCCTGAATAACTAATCCACAGTTAAGAATAAATAAAATCTTTAAAAAAAAAAAAGAATCCATCAAAATCATTTTCAGAGGCTCTTGCTCAAACACTTGGCAAGCATTGGCTTACCTTCTGTTCTGAATGCTCTGGACTTAGGTGTAATATCTATTTTATAAATGGAAACACTTTACAAGAATATGAGATCTGGCATAAAATAGACACTCAATATATTTTAAAATGAGTTATTAATATGAAAGGACTAGGGAGAGAGGAAGACTAACTTTGAAGGCAATATTATAGGAGCCAATGAGCCTGACTGGAGAGAAATTTTCAAGCAAGGAGTGGGATGTAGGTCCTGGAGTAATTAACCTTAAATCTAAAATGCAACTAAAGTAAGATGCAGTGTTTTATATTCCATTAATTAAAAAAAAAAAACCTGTCTATTATTACTTAAGACTATTGCCATTGACTGTAAGATGCATCCCTTTTTCAGAGATGTTAAAATGTAAAAAAATTTCTGGGCGCCTGGGTGGCTCAGATGGTTAAGCGTCTGCCTTCAGCTCAGGTCATGATCTCAGGGTCCTGGGATCGAGTCCCGCATCGGGCTCCCTGCTCCTTGGGAGCCTGCTTCTCCCTCTGCCTTTCTCTCTCGCTCTCTCATGAATAAAAAAAAAAAAAAATCTTTAAAAAAAATTTAAAAAATTAAAAAAAAAATGTAAAAACAATTTTTGGGGGGGCACCTGGGTGGCTCAGTTGGTTAGGCGACTGCCTTTGGCTCAGGTCATGATCCTGGAGTCCCTGGATCGAGTCCCACATCGGGCTCCCTGCTCGGCAGGGAGTCTGCTTCTCCCTCTGACCCTCCCCCCTCTCATGTGTTCTCTCTCATTCTCTCTCTCTCAAATAAATAAATAAAATCTTTAAAAAAAATAAAAAATAATAAATAAATAAAAATTTGTTTTTACAATTGATGAAATATGGTAATCATTCACATTTTCCCTGCAACTCACATGGTGGATGGTCATGGGATGCCCCCTGGGCTGTGGCCTAAGTGAAATGGGGTACAAGTTCTGTGGGCCTCCCTATGCTCTCATGATAACATCACTCTGTGCATTCCTAATCAAGCAAGAAATCCTGAACACAAGAGATTGTAAAAATGAAGTTATTTTCACAGTCCTGATTCGTATTAAGTTATTAAAAATCAATACCAAATTTCAGTTCTTTGAGTATAGTTAGTAATTTTGAGAATATTACTAACATTTTAGTAATACATCTTGCCACCAATGATGACATGTCTGTGGGTAATTAATCATACCATGGATGAGAACTGATGTCCCAAGCTCATAAGAAGGTATTATTGGAAGCCCTTTATAGGGGGCTTTGCCTTCAGGGTTAGAAAGGAAGGTTGCTGCTCAAAAAGTCTATTCAGTGGATGGGAAGAGGAAAATAACCTTACTTGATCTTAACTGTATCACAGGGGCGCCTGGGTGGCTCCGTCATTAAGCGTCTGCCTTCAGCTCAGGTCATGAGCCCAGGGTCCTGGGATCGAGCCCTGCATCGGGCTCCCTGCTCCACGGGAACCTGCTTCTCCCTCCCCCACTCCCCCTGCTTCTCTTCCCTCTCTCGCTATGTCTCTCTCTGTCAAATAAATAAATAAAAATCTTTAAAAATAAATAAACAAATAAAAATAAACCAAATCACAGACCCTGGCCCAGATTTTCAAAGTTTCTTAATACTTAATCTCTGTACTTAAGCTCACCATTATCATTATCATGAAAGCAACTGAGCATGTACACAGAACTTCAAGAACTCACAAGAAGATCCTGATGATTTTATCCACCTAGGGGTCTTAAGGACATTGACTTTGTTGATTAGGCAATACCACGGTCAATGTCTTAGAGTTTATGTGGGAGAATAGAAACCACCCTTGCATGGAAAGTGAGTATATCCTCTCTGCTATCCAAAAATTACAAACCAATCTCAATATTATCCATGCTGAGATGTTTAATAGAACATCTTCAGGAACTTCTAGATTCCCCTTTGGATGCCCTACTTGTGGATTCTGGGATCTGGGACAGATCTCGACTGAGCTGTGATTATTATCAATGTTGTAATTACTAATTTGGGTTCCTGGATATCCTTTGTAGAACCTTGCCTAGTGAAAAACAGTAGTTTGGCTGGTCCACCTCAGCTATTGGTATAAATTTAACTGTTCACTATGAGCACAAAGCCCTCCAAGGTCCCATATAGCATTCCATAATTGTGTCAACACGCACCTCTCCAAGAGAGGGAAGTTACTTCTCAAAGAAACAGGTAGCGGGGCAGGACAGCGGCATGATATAACTTCTGAACAATGAATCCAGGGAGGACCCATGAAAATCGAAGTCCTGCAACCAAAAATCAATAAAACAGCTGGAAAGCAAAGGCATTTACTGAAGTCTCCAAGGTCACAGTTGTGTTAATTAAAGGAAAGCCCCAGGGGATCAAGTGAATTTTGAAAAGAGCTTTTCAGTGCCCCCACATAATTGATGTTCCCTTGCTGTTCGCTGTGGGTACTTGCTCTCTCTAACCCCAGGGGTGTGTTCCTGCATGTGCCTTGATTTAGAATGTACCCTCTATGCTATTCAGCCACCACTTGTCACCTCTCAGCTCCCAATCACCTTATACAACCTGTCCTTCAAGGACACATTCAAGGCTTTTTCCTTCTTCCTAGTTGCTATCTTTCTGTCTTTGAAACCATCATTGTGCTTTTTCCATATAGATGCTATGATTTTTACTTTTCATCATAGTAATTTTCTTCCCTTTAAATCACAGTCTTTCTGATTCATCTCTGTGTCCAGAATATATAAGATACTCAGTGCATATCTACTTAACCAGTAAATGAAGCAATCAGGTAACCACTCAGTCAATCAATGAAAATAAATGAATATGTTCTTTGAAGTATACTTTCTCTATGGCCATTGAGAGCATCTATTTTATGGTTTCTCCTACACCAAAAGGTCAGCACTTATATCCATAAAATATTATGTTGCAAAATGATAAACAGCCTAAGACATTATATAAATGATACAATTGCAGGCAGTATTATGAGTAAAGAGGAAAGAGATATAATCAAAACCAGAGTGATCATTGTAAGAACTGGAATTGGAACTGTGATATTTAATTTTTTTAAGTTACTTTTATTAAGCCCTTACTATATGCGAAGTGCTGAGCTAAATAGATGACATGCATTGTTTTATTTAATCTTCAAAGCAGGCCTGTGAGGTACATACTTGCATTCTCATTCTGTGGATTAGGAAATAGACTTGGAGAGACTAAGTAATCTACCCCAGACCACCCAGCCATTAAGTGGCAAAGCTGGGTTTCATGCATGACTCATGTATGACTTCATTCGTGCTGCACTGTGCTGCAAAGACTGGCAGGATTTGGATAAATGTGATTAGATAGTAAGAGAGAGCAGTCTGAGCCCAGATCTGCAAAGGTGTGAAAAGGGAATGTGGCTGGTAAGCTTAAGGATCAAGGAAGGGTTCTGGTCCACTGATAGACTGGCCAGGGAAGCATTTCTATGGGGGTAATCGAATATGATGTATTGATATCATGGTTTATGAGAAGGAATGTATATTTGGTCTTCCTCTTAGTTTCTGGCATGGGGCTCCTAAAACCCTTAAAAACCTTTTCTTTTGTTATGTTAATGAGGTGGCTCTTAGACCAAACCTAAGGATGGGGTTGGGTGCCATTGGAGTCCACCATGTGATTAAAGGGTTGGAACTTTCAGTCCTACCCGACCTCCAGGAAGGGGAAAGGGGCTGGAGATTGAATTAAATCCCCAATGGCCAATGATTTAATAGATCATTCCTATGTAATGAAGCCTCCGTAAAAACGCAAAAGAACTAGAGAGGGCTTCCAGGTTGGTGAACAGGAATGCTTCCGTGTGCCTCAATGCCATGCGCCAAACTCCATGAGGACAGAAACTCCTTAATTCAGGGCCCTGCCTTTAGGAATCTCTTCATCTGGCTGTTGATTTGTATCCTTTAATGTCTTTTGTAATAAACTGGTGAGTAAAATGGTTTCTGGAGTTCTTTGAGCTGCCTTAGCAGATTAATCAAACCCAAGGAGGGGGTTGTAGGAACTTCTATTTATAGCCAGTCAGTTAGGAAGATAGGTAACAAGCTGTACTTGGTTTTGGTGTCTAAACTAGAGGGCAGGGGCACCTGCATGGCTCAGTCAGTTAAGCATCTGCCTTCGGCTCAGGTCATGATCTCAGGGGCCTGGGATAGAGCCCTGCATTGGGCTCCTTACTCAGCAGGGAGCCTGCTTCTCCCTCTGCCTGCTGCTCTCCCTACTTGCTCTCTCTCTCTCTCTCTCTCTCTCTGTCAAATAAATAAATAAATAAATCTTTTCAAAAAATAAACTAGAGGGTAGTCTTGTGGAATGAGCCCGTAATAATAATTCTTATTAATTATTATTAATATATTTAATTAATGATATATTAATTTTATAATTACTGATACATTATAATTATTATATAATTAATATATCAATATACTTAATTAATAATATATTTATATATAATTATTAATAATCTGATACTATCTACAGGTAGAGTATCAGAATTTAGTTGAATTGTAGGATACCCAGCTGGTGTTGGAAAATGGCTTGGTGGTATGGGGAAACCCCCCACACATTGGAAGTGGTGACCAGAATCTTAGTGTAGAAAGGAGTATCAGGCATGAGAGTGGACAACATTAAATGACAGACTAAGAAGGCTCTACTAGATCCTGGTGAAAACCAACAGAAATGGCAGGTTTGGAAGATTAGCCTAGAGACTAGTTAGGCATCCCTAAGCTACAGATTTTTTTATGAAGGACTTCAGAGTTGGGGTGCCTGGGTGGCTCAGTCGGTTGAGTGTCTTGACTCTTGATTTTGGCTCAGGTCATGATCTCAGGTTGTGAGATTGAGCCCCACGTTGACCTCCGTGCTGAGCGGGGTACCTGCTTGGGGTTCTCTCTCTTCCTCTCCCTCTGCCCCTACCCCCTCTTTCTCTCTCTCTAAAATAAAATAAATAAATGAATTTTTTTTTTAAAAAGCAAAGAACTTCAGAGTCTTTTTCCTAAAATAAGAGAAGTTTATAATCAGCAAAAATTTTATTTGAATGTAGATCTTTGTATTACTTCCATATAGCCATTTTCTAACCTAAATTCTATAATAATTATGTCCTTGACTTATAGTTGGTGGACACTGATGTTAGCTTTCACTTTTGTATTGACCAAAGTTCAATAGTGGCAGCAGACATGGTGATCAGTATTCAAGTACAGATGACCTGACTCCAATTTTTCTGTCTGATGAGGATGGAGAGCATGTGAGAATGTTGTATGAGTGTGGGTAAGTGAGTATATGTGTGTGTATGTGGTCAGAGAAACTCTCCAAGAAGCCCCACAAACCCTTCATGAAACTAACTCCCTTAAACAACTCTGAGATTAACACAAGGCATAGAATGTCTGGTTCTAATGCCCAAAAATTATTTAAGCTGTCTGCAACTTTGTCCCCAGTGTTTGAAACGTTCCACCTACTCATAGCCTCTATTTAAAATCACTGCTTCCAAACACAGTGGGTTGTCCCTACAATTCTGCTTTTAGTGGCCATCTTGGATCCTACTCTGAGTCCCTAGTTTACCTCTGTAACACTTTTAGGGCCACTTCGGACCATAAAATAGTCATTTGTTAGGTGATAAGTTTCTAGCATTAAAAGTTTCAGACTGCGAATAACACAGTCTGCGTTCAGTCCAAATTGTTTGCAATGTGTATGTTCTTTGGAATTCAGTCAGGAAGAGCCAAGGAAATACCAGAAAGTAAAAGAGCTCAGCTCTGGAATCGGACTGACCTGGGTTTGAATTCTAGCTCTGCCATTTGCTGTACTGACCTTGGGAAAATTGTCTAACTTTTCAGAGCCTCAGTTTTCTCAGGACAAAAATAGGGATCATATAAGTACCTCAGAAGTCAGTTATGTAAGCAAGATAATATGGACAGAAAATAGATGCTCAGTAGATGGGAGAGATGCTGTTAATTATCAGCGTAAGTACCTTTGCCACACATGTGCCTTACGTAGACATGTTTAATATAGGATATATCACTTGTATTTCCACATTAGTGCTTTACATACCTGTAGTGCCTGAGACGTATAGTCTGACACCTAGTATATGCTCAATAAATACTTGCTGAACGAGGCTGAAAGACTAAATATAACAGTGATTTTGTCATACACATTTTATTTTAGAGTTAAGAATGAACTCTAAGACTCCCTTAGGATGCTGACTCTATATTATGGTCCCCATATTAGATTATAAAGATAGAAAATTTTTCTATTTGCTTATATATTTCTTCAAAACTATTGTGCATCTATCGAGTGCCTTCTATGGTGTCAGATACTGACTTAATGTTTTGCACATATTAGCTCATTTAATCCTCACCAGAACCCCATGAGTTTGTGATCTCCTTTTGCAGATGAGGAATCTGAGACATAAAGATGTAAAGCACTCTGCTCAGGCTTACAGCTTGTAAGAGAGAGACCTAGGACTCAAACCAGAAAGTCCAGCTTCAGAGCCTGGACTTAAAACTATGATAGTGTCTTTTTGTATATTTTTATTGCTGTTTTGTTTGTTTTCTTTATTTTAACACAGAAACTATGAAATTAGCAACGTATCTCAGTCTTTTGGTGCATTTATTAAAAATAAACGCATTTGGCAATATCATGTACTTAGCCATTATGTAATTACACTGGATGAATAGCTATTTGCCCTCTTTAGCACACAAAACATTGTTAAGTTCACATTTGAGCAAGAAACACGTGACCCATGCAGGCAGTGACAGGCCCTGGGGAGGCATAGTTCCGAAGCATGGTGTGCTTTCTGAGTTTCACTCTGGGCGCTGGAAGTGTGGGTTACCTCTGCTAAATCTAAGTGGTTGGTGACTCTCCATAATGAAACATGGAAATATTCTTTTGTTTCTAGAGTTTATTAAGTTAACCATAGAATTAGTTGAAAACTAAACATGCTGCGGAATGAGTAACACAGTTTAATCTTTTACTGACGCAGAAATATATGCAGTAGAACCTTGGTATTTTTAAAATTAATTTTCAACTCTTTGAGCATAACCGTGAAGGTCCATGGCTTATAGTAATTTATAATTTTGTTAGAGGGATGTGTAGGAATAAACCTTGAACTAGTAAGAGAATCTACTGACCACCCAAACCCACATTATATGATCATCTTATTCTTCTCTCATCCTTAATTATATAGTAACTCCCATGCTTCTCTGTGAGAAAAATTAATAATAATAATGGCTTTGGGGGGGGAATGCAAGAAAGAAAACAGAAAATTATTGCCCTTTGCCAGAAAGAAAAAGATTGGGAAAATAATTTGTCCTTTGCGTCTTCCTATGGTAGGAAGGGATGGCAGGACAGCTATAATGGGCTAAAATGTTACCTGCTAATTTGGGGATGTTGGCTGATCTGGGACCTGGTGGCTGTGGAATGTCAAGGGTCCACAGTCTAACAAAATACAAAATTACAGAATACGAAACATACGGCTCCTCTGGACCTATAACTGCCACGTGGTTCTGTGTTAACTGTACCCCCTCTTTCTGCTGACTCCTGATGTGCCTTGCCATTGTTAGCGGAGGGAATCAGTCTTCTTCGCCTTGGGTCTGGTCCAGGGCTGCCTCTCCAGTATCTTCACTTCTCTTGTGTGTCTGTGCTGATCTGTTTTCCAGACACAGGCGATACATAGAATTCTCAGCTTTCATGTATACAGTCAAAGGATATGTGGACTAAGTTGTATTCACCGCCATGTCTGCATAGCACTGGCTGTTGGGTCTCTGTTGGCTCTCCCACAGACAGTGCAATCTAGGGAATTGAGCTGTGATGACCTTCTCTCCTCTGGTTCTGCTGAAATTTCTGTTGTAGCTGTCCATTGCAAAACGCTTTTTTTTCCTTCTGCTGAAACTGTGGGAGCAAGTGTTTGCATAGATAACCCTGCCATCATGTAGGAAGAGGACCTGTTCCCTTCTGTGTGCCACCAGGAGAGTCTCTCCTCTTCCTTACCTAGAAGACTTTTTACAGTTATTTCCAGTGCCTCACTCTCTCTCTCTTTCCCCCTTCCTCTTAGAGGCAGAGCTGTATTTAAAATGATCTAATAACTGACCCCAACATTTGTGTGGTTAACTGTTTCATATCCACTTACATATTTATTACAATGCGTCAGACTCCCAGCCAGTTAATAGGTACGTCCATTAATCTATCTATTCAATGACCATTGAATTTGTTTGTTGAGTCTGGAAAAGTAATAGATTATCATTACATTGATCCTTTGTTTATAAATCTAAATGTGCTTTCTAGATACATAGAGTCTGTTACATTAACAATGCTGTGTATATGCATGTGTGTGTACATTTATATTTATATAGATGAGGATATTCTGTTGTAAACATAGTTGTCATCATAGTCATACATGGTATTTGCTGCTTGCTTATGGACCTCATCCACTGGATTGACTTGAGCTCTGACAAACATCACATATTCTCAGCATCAGAAGAGACTTGATTTTGAGTAGTTTAAAACAGTGTTACAGTCACTAATCTAATACATAATTTATGCTGGGTATATAAGATACATTAATTGGTCAAAAAAATTAACTTGTTAAATGAATTTTTATGTTAAGTTAAATTTTAGTTAAATTTATTATATTTATTTTAGCAATCTATATTAAATAAATATTGCTTTATTTATGTAATCTTCTTTGAAATAAGGTAAAAGTAAGACCTTGCAAAATAGTAATTTACATTTTGAATGTCGATCACAGGCAACATTCATTTAAATTTTTTCATAAACAGATAGATCTGACACATAAACTATCCTGGCATTTAGCAGCTAGAAATATATTCTAGTACTCATCTAAAGTAATATTATATTTTTCTGGAAGCAAGTTAATTTTTTCCCCTTTTTTATTGGAAACCATTATAACATTTAGAAGAATAAATAATTATAAATTAAATTATCACTGATGATAATTACATCTTTTCCATCCTGGGCCTAGCCTTTGCCAACATTGTCCCCGTACCTATCTCATGTCATTCTCTTTTCTTTCTTTACTTCTTTTAGTCAGAGTGAACTATTTTCCTATGACTCTTGCCTCCTGTGTCTTGTGTTTCAATGAAATGGTCATATGTTCTACTTGACACATTTCGGCAATCACAAGGAAGGCCCTTAAACATTGGTCCTCCCGTTCTCTAATCACCAGATCAGGAGCCAGGAGGGCAGACACCGAAGGGAGGAATGTGACATGATCTTTCTCAAGAGCCCCTTGTTTTATTTGGCATCAGCCAAGACAAGAGCCCTTCACCTTTTCAGTGCTAATGATAACTACTACTCCTGCAATTTACCCACTTTAATTAGCAGATGCACTGCTTCTCTATGATGTCCTGAATGTAGAAGATTTCAACACGGTAAATAAACACAATTAAGCAAGACAGAAGTCAGATTCATTATTTGTAATTCAAATCCTCTTATTACACTTGACATTTAATGTGAAGCAGAAACTCCACTGTCTTTTTTTAAATTTATGTATTTATTTTTTTTATTATTATGTTATGTTAATCACCATACATTACATCATTAGTTTTTGATGTAGTGTTCCATGATTCTACTGTCTTTCAATGAGTGTTTCAATGAGTTACAAATGAGGGTTTATAACATAGTAGATACTCGTTAAAAAGTTAAAGAGTTAAAAACTCTCCCCTCTCCTACAAAAAGTAAGTAATCATTGATTTTAATAAATGTTTTTTGCTGCTAGTATTTTTCTGAGATAGTCTACTGGTAGAGAATTGAGATAGTCATTTGAAGAATTCAGGATAAATTTCCTCCAATTATAAACCTAGCATTTTTAACTAATGAGCTCCACATTTAGAATAAAGGCATCTTTAATGGGGAGAGCAAGGAAGGGGGAATCAGGCAGAGGTAAGATTCAGTTGAATTATTTTACTGACTTCTTTCTCTCTTTCAGTTTGCACTTGATTCCATAACGTAAAGCTGTAAAATAGACTCTAAATATATAAAAACATTGATGATTTGTACAGGATTAAATAGGCTTTAATTGTACTTATTATGAAATTTTACATTTCTACTGGAAACTCCCTGAACAAACATCTATATTGTATAATATAGAGGAAAAAATAGTCTGGTCAAAGAGCCACGATTTGAGAGACCTGAATTTTGGTCTTAATTCTGTTGCCAGATAAATAACTTTAGTCAAGATAGTTACCCTTTCTGCGTCTCAGTTATTACTACATGGAAATCATACTATATCTCCTTTGTAAATTCACTCTCTCCTACATGACTATTTCATTTTTCTCCATTTCAGACTGTTTAGAACTCCTTCCTCACCCTCATCTCAGCTGATGAGCTTACTTCTATTTTCCTTCATTTAATTAAAAGAGAATTTCCACACGTTCCCACTTCTTTATCTGCCTACCTGTCTACATCTGTAACTTCTCTCCTAGAGCTGTAGATGGATTTCTCATTTTGGAGAAGGTCTTCTCCTTTATTTTGCTAAAGGAGACTTTGATTTAGTAATTCTTCCTCTTTCTCTTCTGCATTATCAACATTTCCTTCTCTATTGGATCAGTCTCTTCAAAGAAAAAAAAAATGACACTGCTATTTATCCAATCCTAAAATAAACAAACAAAGCTCATGGGAAAGTTCTCTTCACATGTCCAATTTTTCTTCTTCCATTCTCTTTTGAGTCTACTCCATCAGGTCCCCCCCCTCACAGAGCTCCCCAAAACTACTTTGTATTCCCAGTTCCACAAATGACCTCCATCATCACTTCTCAGTTGTCACCTTATTTCCCAACCAGAATTTGATATAGTTGATCACTCTCTTCTCTTAGGAATACTTATATCCCTTGGCTTGTATGACCCACATGTATGATTTCTCTTTCTGGTTTTCAGATATCCGTCATTTTGGTGGATTTGCCAACATTTCCGAAGCCTCTAATTTGGAGTACCCCTGGGCTTAGTCCTCTTGTTTATATCTGTGCCTGCCCCCCAGCCCTATACTGGTCTCATCCAGTCTCCTGACTTTAAACTCCATGTCTATGCTAACAAGTCTCATTGCTATCTCAAGTCGGGGCACTGGGACTCTGCCAGGAGTTCCAGATTCAAGGTCAACTTCCCATCTGACTTCTCTCCTTGATTGTCTAATAGGATCTCAAGCATAACGTGTCCAAAATTGAGCTCTTGATCTTCCACTCCCTAATACCAGCAACTCTTACATTCTTACCTCAGTGGCAATTCCATTTTTCCAGTTGTTCAGGCCAGAAAATCTGGTGTCATCCTTGATTTCTCTCTCTCATACTTCACACCTGATCCATAAGCAACTTCCATCAGCCACACTTTCAACCTATACCCAACACTTCCTTGATCATTTCTTCGCATCTAGATCTCTCCCTCCTAGTCTATGTGACTACCATTGCCTGAATGCAATGCAGCTGACTCCTAATGGTCTCTTTGGTGATGTCCTTCCCCCTTTAAACTGTTTTCAACAAGTTAGATCATGTCACTCTTCTTAAAACCCCTCGTATCGGTCTCCATCAGCCGCTACTGGCAAGTGATAGAGCAGTGGAGCACAAAATCGGAACTTTTAGAAGTTGGCTCTGCTGAGGGACGTCGCTCCAGTGGCTAAGCAGGGAGGTGGAACCCTCATGGGACAGTGTGGTCTCAGGACCCTCGGGGTCACAAGAAGACTGGGGGTGCCTGAGTGTAGCAGAGCTCCCAGGTATTGGGGCAGGGAAGCTGGCTGCAGAGACAGAGCCGAGGAGCAGGCTCTCAGCTCGGGGTTGCCATAAACCATGATCTGCAGGACAGTCAGGCCACTGCTCTTCCAGCAGGGACCCACCAAGCTGCAGATCCAGGGAGACTCCCCTTCCTCCCCCAGGAGGAGTGGTGCGGGAGCACACTGCAGGACTCCACTGGGTTTGGAGACTCCACACGGGGTCATGTGCCAGAGATAGAAATGCTCGGTCACAGGCCAGGTGACACAGAGTGCGGCTAGAGATCGGCGAGACGGGAGTGATTGACTGCTTCTCTGGGGACACACTGAGGAGCGGGGCCCCGAGTTCTCGGCTCCTCTGGGGCGGAGACTGGGAGGCTGCCATTTCCACTCCAGTCCTCCAAAGCTGTACAGAAATCTTGCAGGGAACAAAAGCTCCCGAGAGCAAACCTGAGCAGATTCCATAGCCTGGACCCAGCAAGGGCGGGGCAATTCCACCTCCGGCAAAGATATTTGGGAACCACAGCAACAGGCCCCTCCCCCAGAAGATCAGTGAGAACAGCCAGCCAAGACCAAGTGTACCTATCAATGAGAACGGCAGAACTCCAGCGCTAGGGGAATACTGCACATAGAATTCATGGCTTTTTTCTCCTGATTCTTTAGTCTTTCAAAGGTTATTTTTTTTTAACTTTTTCTTTTTTTTTTATTTTTCATTTTCCCTTTTTCAACCAACATCTTATAATCCCTTTTTTTTTATTTTTCATTTTCAGAGTAATATTCTATCCCTTCATAGTAGTTACCCTTATTTTTGGCATATATATATAAGTTTTTCTCTCTTTTAAATTTTGGGATGCAGTTTCTTCTAACAGACCAAAATATACCCTAAATCTCTAGTGTATGGCTTTGTTCTAGTCTCCTGCCTGATCACATTCTCTCCCTGCATTTTTATTTTAAATTCTCTTCTTTCTTTTTTCAACCAACTTCTTATCCTATCAATTCCTTTTATAAAATCTTTTATACTTTTCATCTTTACAGTCATATTCCATCCCTTCATCGTATTTACCCTTATTTTTGTACATACGTAAGTTGTTCTTTCTTTAAAATTTTGGAAGGCACTTTCTTCTTATAGACCAAAATACACCCAAAATCTAGTGTATGGCACTGATCTATGCACCAACCTGATCATATTTGACATATTCTGGTTTTTTTGTTTGTTTTTATCTTTATCTTTTTCTTTTTTTCTTTTTTTTCCTTTTTCTTTCTTTCCCTTCCTTTTCCCCCAGTTTCAGGTCTCTTCTGATTTGTTTAGTGTATATTTTTCTGGGGTCATTGTTACCCTGTTAGCATTTTGTTCTCTCATTCATCTGCTCTCCTCTGGACAAAATGACAAGACGGAAAAAATCACCTCAACAAAAAGAACAAGAGGCAGTACTGACTGCCAGGGACCTAATTAATACGGACATTATTAAGATGTGAGAACTAGAGTTCAGAATGACGATCTTAAAGATACTAGCTGGGCTTGAAAAAAGCATGGAAGATATTAGAGAAACCCTTCCTGTAGAAATAAAAGAACTAAAATCTAACCAAGTGGAAATCAAAAAGGCTATTAATGAGGTACAATCAAAAATGGAGGCTCTAACTGCTAGGATAAATGAGGCAGAAGAGAGAATTAGTGATATAGAAGACGAAATGATGGAAACTAAAGAAGCTGAGGAAAAGAGAGATAAACAATTACTGGATCACGAGGGCAGAATTCGAGAGAGAAGTGATACCATAGATGAAACAATATTAGAATAATCCCAATTATTGGAAGAAGAAGAAAGAGAGGGAGGGGCAGAAGGTGTATTGGAGCAAATTATAACAGAGAACTTCCCTAATTTGGGGAAGGAAACAGGCATCAAAATCCAGGAGGCACAGAGAATCCCCTCAAATTCAATAAAAATAGGTCAACACCCAACATCTAATAGTAAAATTTACGAGTCTCAGAGACAAAGAGAAAATCCTGAAAGCAGCTAGGGAAGAGAGATCTGTAACCTACAGTGGTAGAAACATTAGATTGGCAACAGACCTATCCACAGAGACCTGGCAAGTCAGAAAGGACTGGCATGATATATTCAGAGCACTAAATGAGAAAAATATGGAGCCAAGAACACAATATCCAGCTAGGCTGTCATTGAAAATAGAAGGAGAGATGAAAAGCTTCCAGGACAAACAAAAACTAAAGGAATTTGCAGACATGAAACCAGCCCTACAGGAAATCTTGAAAGGGGTCCTCTAAGCAAAGAGAGAGCCTAAAAGCAGCATAGACCAGAAAGGAACACAGACAATATACAGTAACAGTCACCTTACAGGCAATACAATGGCACTAAATTCATATCTTTCAATAATTACCCTGAGTGTAAATGGGCTGAATGCCCCAATCAAAAGACACAGGGTATCAGATTGGATTAAAAAGAAGGCCCATCGATATGCTGTCTGCAAGAGACTCATTTTAGACCCAAAGACACCCCCAGACTGAAAGTGAGGGGGTGGAAAACCATTTACCATGCTAATGGACACCAGAAGAAAGCTGGGGTGGCAATCCTTATATCCGACAAATTAGATTTTAAACCAAAGACTGTAATAAGAGATGAGGAAGGACACTATATCCTACTTAAAGGGTCTATCCAACAAGAAGATCTAACAATTGTAAATATCTATGCCCCTGACATGGGAGCAGCCAATTATATAAGCCAATTAATAACAAATGCAAAGAAACACATCGACAACAATACAATAATAGTGGGGGACTTTAACACCCCCCTCACTGACATGGACAGATCATCTAAGCAAAAGATCAACAAGGAAATAAAGACTTTGAAGGACTCACTTGACTGAATGGACTTCACAGATATATTCAGAACATTCCATTCCAAAGCAACAGACTACACATTCTACTCTAGTGCCCATGGAACATTCTCCAGAATACATCAGATCCTAGGTCACAAATCAGGTCTCAACTGGTACCAAAAGATTGGGATCATTCCCTGCATATTTTTGGACCACAGTGCTTTGAAACTAGAACTGAATCACAAGAGGAAAGTTGGAAAGAACTCAAATACATGGAGGCTAAAGAGCATCCTACTAAAGAATGTATGAGTCAACCAGGAAATTAAGAAGAATTTAAAAAATTCATGAAAACAAATGAAAATGAAAACACAACTGTTCAAAATCTTTGGGATGCAGCAAAGGCAGTCCTAAGAGGAAAGTATATAGCAATACAAGCCTTTCTCAAGAAACAAGAAAGGTCTCAAATACACAACCTAACCCTACACCTAAAGGAGCTGGAGAAAGAACAGCAAATAAAGCCTAAGTCCAGCAGGAGAATAGAAATAATAAAGATCAGAGCAGAAATCAATGAAATAGAAACCAAAAGAACAGATCAACGAAACTAGGAGCTGGTTCTTTGAAAGAATTAACAAGATTGATAAACCCCTGGCCAGACTTATCCAAAAGAAAAGAGAAATGACCCAAATAAATAAAATCATGAATGAAAGAGGAGAGATCACAACCAACACCAAAGAAATACAAACAATTATAAGAACATATTATGAGCAACTCTATGCCAGCAAATTAGATAATCTGGAAGAAATGGATGCATTCCTAGAGATGTATCACTACCAAAACTGAACCAGGAAGAAAGAGAAAACCTGAACAGACCTATAACCACTAAGGAAATTGAAGCAGTCATCAAAAATCTCCCAAAAAACAAAAGCCCAGGGCCAGATGGCTTCCCAGGGGAATGCTACCAAATATTTCAAGAAGAATTAATACCCATTCTTCAGAAACTGTTCCAAAAACTAAAAATGGAAGGAAAACTTCCAAACTCATTTTATGAGGCCAGCATTACCTTGATCCCAAAACCAGACAAAGACCCCATCCAAAAGGAGAATTACAGAACAATATCCTTGATGAACATGGATGCAAAAATTCTCACCAAAATGCTAGCCAATAAGATCCAACAGTACATTAAAAGGATTATTCACCACGACCAAGTGGGATTTATCCCTGGGCTGCAAGGTTGGGTCAACATCTGCCAATCAATCAATGTGATACAATACATTAATCAAAGAAAGAACAAGAACCATATGATCCTCTCAATAGATGCAGAAAAAGAATTTGACAAAGTACAGCATCCTTTCTTGATCAAAACTCTTCAGAGTATAGGGATTGGGGGTACATACCTCAATATCATAAAAGCCATCTATGAAAAACCCACAGCCAATATCATTCTCAATGGGGAAAAACTGAGAGCTTTCCCCCTAAGGTCAGGAACATGGCAGGGATGTCCAATATCACCACTGCTATTCAACATAGTATTAGAAGTCCTAGCCACAGCAATCAGACAACAAAAAGAAACAAAAGTCATCCGAATCGGCAAAGAAGAAGTCAAACTCTCACTGTTTGCAGATGATATGATACTTTATGTGGAAAACCCAAAAGACTCCACCCCAAAACTGCTAGAACTCATACAGGAATTCAGTAAAGTGGCAGGATATAAAATCAATGCACAGAAATCAGTGGCATTCCTATACACCAACAACAAGACAGAAGAAAGAGAAACTAAGGAGTTGATCCCATTTACAATTGCACCCAAAACTTTAAGATACCTAGGAATAAATCTAACCAAAGAGGCAAAGAATCTGTACTCAGGAAACTGTAAAATACTCATGAAAGAAATTGAGGAAGACACAAAGAAATGGAAAAACATTCCATGCTCATGGGTTAGAAAACAAATATTGTGGGCGCCTGGGTGGCTCAGTTGGTTAAGTGACTGCCTTCGGCTCAGGTCATGATCCTGGAGTCCCAGGATCGAGTCCCACATCGGGCTCCTGCTCAGCAGGGGGTCTGCTTCTCCCTCTGACCCTCTCCCCTTTCGTGCTCTCTGTCTCTCATTCTCTCTATCAAATAAATAAATAAAATCTTTAAAAAAAAAAAAAGAACAAATATTGTGAAGATGTCAATGCTATCTAGAGCAATCTACACATTCAATGCAATCCCCATCAAAATACCATCCACTTTTTTCAAGAAAATGGAGCAAATAATCCTAAAATTTGTATGGAACCAGAAAAGACCCTGAATAGCCAGAGGAATGTTGAAAAAGAAAAGCAAAGTTGGTGGCATCACAATTCCGGACTTCAAGCTCTATTACAAAGCTGTAATCATCAAGACAGTATGGTACTGGCACAAAAACAGACACATAGATCAATGGAACAGAACAGAGAGCCCAGAAATGGACCATCAACTCTATGGTCAACTAATCTTCAACAAAGCAGGAAAGAATGTCCAATGGAAAAAAGACAGTCTCTTCAACAAATGGTGTTGGGAAAATTGGACAGCCACATGCAGAAGAATGAAACTGGACCAGTTCCTTACACCACACACAAATATAGACTCCAAATGGTTGAAAGATCTCAATGTGAGACAGGAGTCCATCAAAATCCTAAAGGAGAACACAGGCAGCAACCTCTTCAACCTCAGCTGCAGCAACTTCTTCCTAGAAACATCGCCAAAGGCAAGGGAAGCAAGGGCAAAAATGAACTATTGGAACCTCATCAAGATAAAAAGCTTTTGCACAGCAAAAGAAACAGTCAACAAAACCAAAAGACAACCGACAGAATGGGAGAAGATATTTGCAAATGACATATCAGATAAAGGGCTAGTATCCAAAATCTATAAAGAACTTCTTAAGCTCAACACCCAAAGAACAAATGATCCAATCAAGAAATGGGCAGAAGACATGAAGAGACATTTTTCCAAAGAAGACATCCAAATGGCCAGCAGACACATGCAAAAGTGCTCAACATCGCTCGGCATCAGGGAAATCCAAATCAAAACCTCAATGAGATACCACCTCGAACCAGTCAGAATGGCTAAAATGAACAAGTCAGGAAACGACAGATGTTGGCGGGGATGCGGAGAAAGGGGAACCCTCCTCCACTGTTGGTGGGAATGCAAGCTGGTGCAGCCATTCTGGAAAACAGTATGGAGGTTCCTCAAAAAGCTGAAAATAGAGCTACCATATGACCCAGCAATTGCACTACTGGGTATTTACCCCAAAGATACAAATGTAGGGATCCGAAGGGGTACATGCACCCCAATGTTTATAGCAGCAATGTCCACAATAGCCAAACTTGGAAAGAGCCAAGATGTCCACCGACAGATGAATGGATAAAGAAGATGTGGTGTATATATGGATGGGGTATTAATATATGTAATGGAATGTTATGCAGCCATCAAAAGGAATGAAATCTTCCTATTTGCAAGATGTGGATGGAACTGGAGGGTATTATGCTGAGCAAAATAAGTCAATCAGAGAACGACATGTATCATATGACCTAACTGATATGAGGAATTCTTAATGTCAGGAAACAAACTGAGGGTTGCTGGAGTGGTGGGGGCTGGGAGGGGGCTGGGAGGGATAGGGTGGCTGGGTGATAGACATTGGGGAGGGTATGTGCTATGGTGAGCGCTGTGAATTGTGTAAGACTTTTGAATCACAGACCTGTACCTCTGAAACAAATAATACATTATATGTTTTAAAAAAAAAGAAGAAGATAGTAGGAAGGGAAAAATGAAGGGGGGAAATCAGAGGGGGAGACGAACCATGAGAGACTATGGACTCTGAGAAACAAACTGAGGGTTCTAGAGGGGAGGGTTGGGGGGATGGGTTAGCCTGGTGATGGGTATTAAAGAGGGCACGTACTGCATGGAGCACTGGGTGTTATATGCAAACAATGAATCATGGAACACTACATCAAAAACTAATGATGTAATGTATGGTGATTAACATTAACATAATAATTTTTAAAAAAACCCTCCTATCCCATTCAGTGCAAAAGCCATATCCTTACTATTGACTTCTAAGATCTTCCATGTTAACCTCTCCCACTTTGTTGCTAGCTACTCTTCTGCTCTCTCTGTTGTAGTCTTACTGGCCTCCTTGCTCTTCCTGTAATATACCAGGCACTTCTACATCTCAGGTCCTTGTTGATAACCAGCAAGGAGCGCTAGCCAGGAATATTCTTTTCCAGCGTATCTGCATGGCAACTTTCTTCAAGTCTTTATTAAAAGTGAGAATTTTTCTCCCTCCACAATTTAGACACTTTATCTTTCATTTCTTTATTTTTTGTTATCCTTTACATTTATTACTATCAAACATATATTTCATTTATCTAACGTATTTGCTCCCTCATTTGAGTGTAAGGTCAATGGAGGCAGGGAGTTTATCTGTTCTGTTCATTATTAAATCTCTAGTGCCTAGTAAAGTATGTGGCATGGGGGGAGTGGTCAATAATGTTTGAGTAAGGGCGCCTGGGTGGCTCAGATGGTTAAGCGTCTGCCTTCGGCTCAGGTCATGATCTCAGGGTCCTGGGATCGAGTCCCGCATCGGGCTCCCTGCTCCTTGGGAGCCTGCTTCTCCCTCTGCCTTTCTCTCTCGCTCTGTCTCTCATGAATAAAAAAAATAATAATAATAATGTTTGAATAAATAAATAAACTCTGCTTACTAGACTCACTAGACTATAAGCTAGGAGTCCTATGACTCCAGGGCACAATAAGTCCCAAAGTACCTTTTGAGTCATTGTTGAAAAAAAATAAATCACATTTAGTATGTTCTTTATTTTTAATCCTAATATTTTAGGGTGAATGTTGGAAATTTAACTTTTATGGGATTCTCAGTTTCTTCCTGAGAAGACTGAACTAGATCACAGTGTGTATATATATGTATGTATATACATATGTCTGTGTATATATCACATAAATTTCATGGAATCAAGTGAAATATTATTTGAAAGCCTCATAAGCAGAACAAATGAAAATGGTGATGATTGTACGGTATAGCAGAGAATAGAGCCTCTCTCAGTTGCATCTATGATACCTCAGAGCAGAGTTTAAAAGTAACTGGAGTCTACATTTTTTCAAAGAGACCTATTATTCTACATATATTAATTTGTATTAGTCTGAATATTTAACTTGCCAGAAGACCCTGTTCTCTAACTGTACTTGATGTGACTGCATTAGGAATGTTAAGGAAATACCACTCATACTTGTTAATAGTGTTGCATGTGTAAGTACCCCCAGTCACTGAATACCAACTTGATTCCCAGAGGGACTTCCCATAAGGAACATAGAAAATACTAGGCAAGACACAATCTTTTCCTGAGTTTTAGCCTTAAATCCTAGGGACAATGAACTGGATCACATGAAAATCTTGGGAGTTCCTCTTGATGCTTTAACTTAAAAACTAGAGCAAAGACAGCTCAAGCATTTTTTCTGGTCCCCTTTTTGGTCTTTGCCCATGACTTTTCCATAGCACAAGTCGAGTTCTCCCTCCCTGAGAGTGAAAGGGGATGTGGGTGTAACTAGTTCATGACCATCTGATCCCAGAGAATTGTGTTTATTCAATAGCACAGGTGGCTATAAGTAGGGCAGATTTTTATGATTAATAGCAACATAATTCTTACTAGGAAGCAAACAAATGCTTCACTTATTTTATTTCATGAGAGCAGGCTTTATGGCCATTCTCTGTTGGAATAAAACTTTGGTACAAGATATACCTTCAAAGATAATTTGAATATATCTACCAGTTTCCCCCATATAGGCCGCTACAAACACATAGATATGAAACAATCCTACCTTCCTGTGCACAGCTAGACATGAACCAAAATGAAGTTATCAGACTCCTTCCAGGATTTGAAAGTAGGTCTTAGAGACATTCTTCTCTCTCTCTCTGTTAGTGATTAAACTAAAAGATGACATAAGGCTGGGACCGAGACAGAAGCTGGAGCTGCTGTATGTGGCATGCATTTGGAGAAAGTGAGTCTGCAGAGGGAAACTGACACAGGAGAGAAACAAGAGAAGACCATATGGCCAGGGACAGAGACAAGTGGCAGAGACAATAACTGAGAAGGCCCTGTATTCTAGACCATTTCAAGGTCGGGCTCACAACTTTCTTTCCCCTTGGATCTTAGAAATGATTCCTGTATCCTGACATTAAAATTCCCATTTTAGCTTAAGCAGTTTGAATGAATATTTATTTTCAACAAAATTATTCCTGAAAGAGATACTATCATGATGAACACTTTCAAGAAGGCAAAAAAGTTGCCTCTCTAGCAGCTGTGACACAATTCTATGGCCTTCCATGCTGATCATTCCGGCAACCTCTCATCAGTGTTGCACTGCTAGAATTGCAAAGTAGTAGCTGACAGTGTCTAGAAGGATTTATCTGCTACGATGTTCAACCCCAAAGAAGCCACAGGTGCAGACCTGACCAATGAACTTCATACAGCAGCTGTCACAGAGCCAGTCAAAACTTACACGATGGACCCAAACCTATGTAGTATTTTTCCCATACAAGGTTAGAGTGTTAGAAAATGTTTTAAAGATAAATGAATGTGATTTTTTTCAAAGGGTATAGAAAGTTTTTCTTTCATTTATTTCAGTTCCAATGGAAAAACAAAAACAACAAACCTGCACAATTGCTAGTTCACATTTTGGGGGTAAATGGAGAGGGAATGAGTTGTAGAAATTACATTTTGGAACTAATATGAAAAAGTATCCTACATTTTCTAACACTAATATAAATAGTACACTTAAAAGATATCCTTCAACTGTACACAAAAGAGAAAAAGAAAGATACAAGCAGTCATTATTTTGTAATAGTTTAAACATTGACTTATTAATGAAGCCGTCCTTGGCCCTTCCATCTCAGGCAGAGTCATATCTCCTTCTGGGTTCATTGGTCTTTTGGACATATCCATGTAATTGTCATGTGTCAAGATAATGATTAGTTTGTTTGTCTCTCTCCCCAACTGAACAGAGAGCATCTTGAGTAGAAAGTAGAGCCATTAGACAAGATAGATAATAGAGTAGGCTTATTGGAGCAGGGGTAGAATGGGGGAGTGGGAATGCTTATCGTTCAATTTAGGTTGAAGCTGAAGTGCCTTTGAGACTTGCAGGTGAGAATGTTCAGCTGATTATATGTATCATGAGAAGGTGATGATGCTCTAATTTATAGTTAGGGATCTGGAAATAATCAGGGTGTGGTAATTAAAACTATAGTAATCAATGATACTGCCTAGGAGAACACATCAAGTTGAAAGAGGAAAAGCCAAAGACAGAACCCCAGTCAATACCTATCAAGGATAGACCATATACTCTAAAGTAGCATTATTCAAATCTTAACAGAGTAAATACAGACTCCATCCAAAGGGAGGCAGCATTCCATTTGGTTAAAGGCAGGGACTAACTATAGAACCAGCTTGCCTGGATTGAATCCTGGCTATACCTTTTACTAGCCATGTGACCTCAGAATTAAATGACTTCATACTTAAAACAATGTCAGAATACAGTAAGCTCTGTAGTGTTTGTGTTTGTAAGATAAATTTTTAAATAAGGAAGAGGAAGAACTCTTAACCCCAAGTTGGTTTGAATTTCTTTGTCTATATTACTTAAATATAAATACACATCAAGTATATATGTTATTGGTACTTATTGCACTAATACAACCATGAAACCAAAACATGCATATAAATTAAATATAAATTAAATTCAGACCTATAATATTAATTTAATGCAATAACTTAAATTAGTTTGTCAAAATAAATAACCATTCTCAACATGAATTATGTTACTGACTACAGGTTGTTTTGCATTTGGTATCCTTCTATTTCCCCATCCCATGTAATCACTCAGTCCTCCCACCACTTTTCCATTTTTGTGCAGTGCCCCCAACACAATATTTAACCTTATAACATGTCTGCCCCTCTTCTTTTCTCTTCAGTTCAAGACAACTAAAGCAATACCATTTGGTGTCAAGGTATTTATGTATACAGACCACACCCTGATTTTTCCCAGATCTCTGTCTCTCTCTCTCTCTATATATAAAATATCCATAAAGGTAAAAGGCACCAAAATCTCATGGTACTACTGGGTTAGAGGGCAGTCATCCAGATGATCTAAAATATGTTGACATCATTATTTAAGATAATCATGAAAATGAAAGTTTAATATTCTTATGAAGAACTCATGGATCTTAGTAACATATCATCTGACCCCAATCTAAGAAATAAGGTTGTAAGGAGTTGCTTTGAAAGATAAAGGTAGTAACTGAAGGAGTGTAGTGTTAAAAACTTAAAGAAAAGCCTGAAACACATTGAGTTATCAAGGGGAAGGATCTAGGAAAGAAGGGGAGGTTAATGATACAGTGAGGGAGTAATTGAAAGAGTGAGATCTTGGAAGACACAGGAGGTTTTGGAATCAAAAACAGAAGTGGAAAGATTTGGGTAGAACAAGAGAAAGTAAATCCAATGCAAAGTTCGTAAATTTGGTTCAGAGCTGATGCTGCGCATCTTCCCCCCCACCCCCCTGCCCTCCCCGCTGCAAGTTTGGCCACTTGCTATGTAAAAGGACACAACTGATAAAATGTGTTTTGACAGCATCTGGTTAGGTTTTCATTCTACAGTGTGTCTCATGAGCACTGAAAATATATGTGTGGGTTAAACCCTGTAAAAAGAACCTCAGGATTAGTAGACAAGTTGATCAAGATGCATATGGGCAGCAGACTCAAGTGTCGATATCCAGAGAGTTTGGGAACTAAGATTAGTATTTTCAGTTGTTTCTGCTAATTGCTCATGACAGGTATGTGTATTCTAGCATCCTAAGAAGATAGCTGGCATGGAGCCAGCCTGGATTAAAATTCTAAGCAAGGGAAGCGCATTATTTTTCCCCTCAATATAAAAAGTTCTAGAAATTAGTCACTTTAGTTCTGAATGAAATCTGATGGCTATAGGGCAGGCCTGGGCAGCTAACCTAACATAGTTTTAGCTGCTGTGTAGGTGGAATAAAAAACTTCCTGAAGCCCTTGTTTTCATCAAGACTGGTGCCAAACAGGTGTCCCAGACTCCCATAGGTGATGAATCATAAACATTCATGAGGCATTTCTGTGTCAGTATTTTCAGCTATCAAATTAAAGTGGTAATGGATCCAGAGACTGAAAGTCTGCTTAGGATTTCTAGAATTTTCAAAAGGCAGATGATCTCTGGTCAGGATTAAACCTTCTGGTCCAGAGCATACTGTAAAACATTCTCTGTTATGTGAGAATGACTAGAGGGAGTGGTCCGTTTATGATGTGAGAGGATGATGATGTTGACTTCCACATTCAGCATAGGAAATGAGCTCACATATCACCTTACAAGTGGCATTCCTTATAAAGTGCAGTGCTTGGTTTGTATCCCAGGTCTGTACTCATGTGTCAGACCACAGTTGCCATGTGATGCAGTCAGAGTCCATGGGGGAAATAGATGCTTTAAGAAAGATTTAATTCCAGGAATTAGGTGTTTATAGTGTTGCTGAAGGATTGGAAGAATAAGAATTAAGAGGCTGTTGCTGGATTGAAGTCAAGAATACACCACCATACTTGCAATCTGAAGATAAGGGAAAAAGGATCAGAAAGCAGTTGCTGTATCCTTCACCACCACAGAACTGCCTCTCAACACCCAATTCTGGATGGTCTGGTTGACAGCCAAAGACAGCAGAAAGATGGCCCCTTTCTTACTTCAGCCTCTCAAAGCCAGCAGAAGGGCATCCAATAGTAGGAACTTAATTTTCACTATGAACCCTAGCTGGAAGGAAGTCTAGAAAATGTGGTGTTTAGCTTTCCAGCCTCTGTAGTAAGAGAATCCCACAGGAAAAAAAGGTAGGAATAGATGCTGAGGGCCAATTGACCATACCCAGTACATCATAATAAAAGAACCAACCTTAATGGAACATTATTTTCTAGGTACTCTACCTATTTTTACTTATGTAATCCTCATGGTAACTCTCTGAGGTAATGCTGTTTTTATTCCCAATTTCCAGACGAGGAGACTGAAGCATGAGAACTTAAGCTAGCCTGCCCAACGTCATATGCCTTATAAGTGCAAGATCCAGGACTCAAACCAGGCAATCTAGTTTCACAAACACCTACCCCTCCATGGAATTGCCATTTATGTAATAGCTGATTTTTGCCTTTCATACAACATCTAACACTTTTATACTGTTTTATAGATTTAAAAGCACATAATAATTTACAAAAAATAAAATTGTCTCCCAAGCAGATGGGAAATCTTCATAGAAAACTAAGATATTGTCAGAAAGCTCTGGGGTGAGCAAGGAGTTAGAACAGGAGGATTTAATCAGATTATCTTATGAGATTGCATCATTAATCTGACATAGTTTGGTAACTTCATCTTAACTGGAGAGGTGAACCTACTCCATATGAGATCATAAATGGTGTGGGTTGGCCAGGTAGGGAATGTAGGAGAAGCAGTAACAATAACAAATTTTTATTATCAAGGGATACTTCTTATATACACCTTCTAAATCATGGTCCTTCTCTTCCTAGGGCTTCAGACTGTCAGGTAACAATATAGTCAACTAGGTCACATTTTGGAAGAGAGAGATCTGGGGTTTCTTGATTGAAATTGTATGTAAAATGGGTATAATGAATCTCCCTTCATTATAAGAGGTCAGAACCCTATGATCTAAGCAAAGAAGTACTCTGCAGATCAGCTCCTGGATATGAGAGAAAAATAATTAAAAATGCAAAGGCTCTTTAATTGAGAAACCAACACCACTCTTAAGTGTATGCATTTTCAAAGCTTTCTACCAATTTCTCCACCACACCATTGTATCCTGTTTGGTCTTCCAAGCACACATACATTTACTTTCTCATTCTCTGTATACCCCCACCTCCTATTTCTCTTCCTCTCTCTCTCTCTCACACACACACACAAACACACACAACACACACACACATTCATTACTGGGAGAGCAAATGTGAGGTAATAATTATTATGAATAAAAGAATAGGAGTTAGGTGGAAAGTTTGGGGATGGGGCATCCCAAGCAGGAGGAAGGGAATGAAAAAAAAAAAAAGTGTCAGAGTCCAGAAGGTTCACAACATCTTCATGGTAGGGTATAGGACTCCCAGTAACTACAGGACTAAAGACAGAAGAGAAAGGCAAAGGGAAATGAAGTGCAGGAGGGTTGAGGTCAATTTAATAAAGAACATTGCCACGTGAAGTGGTATCAACATTATGAAGGCAAGGAAGTGAATGGAAAGGTTTATGCAGGGAATGTGCCTGATCTGATTTGAGTTTAAAAAATAAAGCTGGAGGTAATGGGGGGAAAAGGGGAGGGTGTATTTCTATAGTTCAAGACAGAGAAAGAGAGACGGAGAAAGGCCTGGTATAAAATAGGATAGTTAAGGAATGCCTGGGTGGCTCAGTCAGTTAAGCATCTACCTTCAGCTCAGGTCATGATCCCAGGATCCTGGGATTGAGTCCCACATGGAGCTCCTTGCTCAGCAGGGAGGCTGCTTCTCTCTCTACCTGCTCTGCCTGCCACTTCCCCTGCTCGTGTTCTCTCTCTGACAAATAAATAAATATTTTTAAAATATAGGATAGTTAACATAGAGAGGAGGCAGTGGAATGGAGGGACAACTCTGAAGCAGAACTGACAGGATTTGGGACCTTTGTGATGCAGCAGTTATGAAAAGAGAAGAGACAAGAGTGGTAGAAGCTTCTAGGTTGGAAGAGTGTGGATTGTAGTCCCATCAGCAGAGATGGATAAAACTGCATCCTCCTCTGAGTCAGTCAAGCTTGCTTTTAAAATGTAAATTGTAGAACTGTACATAGGTCCTAACTGTGATCTGGCCAAAGTAGGAAGATTGTTTTGACCTTGATTAGACGGATCCATTTATATTTAGTCACCATTAATGTAGCCAGAAATAGAATTATTGACTCACATTAAATACATGGTCACATAAACCCACAAAGTCAGACTTTATTTGTGTTGATGTCTTACCTTTTTCACCAGATTATGTGGTACTTTAAGGCAGAGCTGGAGACTTCTTCATTTATCTAGTCTCTGGGTATCCAGTCACATTCAAATATATTAAATTTAATGGAATTTCATGATACAATGGTAGACTAGGACCAGAGAATAAAGGGACTTGAATCTCCAACACAGGAAAATTCTATTTCTAATTTTACTGTAAAAATTACAATATAGACAATTTTTTGGTCAGGATGAAAGATATTTTGGGAAGACTCTGAATATGGTGTGTGCCCAGTGAATACTGTTGATTTACTAACTTCAAGACAAACACCCAGAAAGAAAAGTACCTAATGTTAAAGGTAGCAAGAACCAGCATTGAGCTGGTTTAATCCCTTCAAATGAGAAATGAAGAGCCAGGGAAGGAGAGTGATTTGTAAAAAGTCGCAGAGCCAGCTGGGACTGAGTTGTGATCAGAGTCAAGGCCTTCTGATTCCTGGTAGTTTTCTCTTCCCACTAACCCAAATGATAAGAATCTGACTTTGGAAAATGAAAGAAGCTCTTCCTCTGAGAAGAAGTCATTTTTCTCTAGTTTGCACAGCCTATTTGTTTATTTACAAAATGTTTTTCAAGTTTCTAGTCTTCAAGGTTTTGTCAGGCCCTGGATACAGAAATTAAAAGGCACATAACCCCTGTCCTCAAGAAATTCCCAGTCTTTTTTTTTTTTTTTTTTTTTTTAAGATTTTACTTATTTGTGGGCACCTGGGTGGCTCAGTTGGTTAAGCGACTGCCTTCGGCTCAGGTCATGATCCTGGAGTCCCGGGATCGAGTCCCTCATCGGGCTCCCTGCTCGGCAGAGAGTCTGCTTCTCCCTCTGGCCCTCCCCCCTCTCATGTGCTCTCTCTCTCTCTCTCTCATTCTCTCTGTCTCAAATAAATAAATAAAATCTTTAAAAAAAAAATTAAAAAAAAAAAAGATTTTATTTATTTGTTTGCCAGACAGAGAGAGAGAGCACAAGCAGGGGGAGCATCAGGCAGAGGGAGAAGCAGGCTCCTCGCTGAGCAGGGAGCCTGATGTGGGACTCGATCCCAGGACCCTGGAATCATAACCTGAGCCGAAGGCAGATGCTTAACCGACTGAGCCACCCAGGCATCCCAAAATTCCCAGTCTTTTGAGTGAGCATCCAAACTGCCAGGGCAATCTGGAGGAAAGAGCACCACCAGCACGTCAACCGGAGTACCGGGGAAAGCAGCTCAGGGAAGGTGGGGGTAAACTGAAATGTGCAGGGTAAACAAGAGTTTGTCTGATTGACAGAGGGAGGGCCTTTTACAAGAACATCGTGGAGCAATACCTAGGTACCCAAGAGTGAGATGAGTTCCAGGAACCACAGGAGCCTCAAATGTGAGGCTGAGACTGGTGAGGGGTAAGGCTGAACAGGTTTTAAAGGGAACAGATCATGACTGACTGTGGAGTTTGATTCTTAAACTCTGAAATTTGTCTCCAAACTTTTTCCATCAATAAATAACCTTTGGGGGCGCCTGGGTGGCTCAGTCGTTAAGCGTCTGCCTTCGGCTCAGGTCCTGATCCCAGGGTCCTGGGATCGAAACCCCGCATTGGGCTCCCTGCTCAGAGGGAAGCCTACTTCTCCCTCTCCCACTCCCCCTGCTTGTGTTCCCTCTCTCGCTGTGTCTCTCTCTGTCAAATAAATAAATAAAATCTTTAAAAAAAAAAAAAAACAAAACCTTTGGACACTGTCTTTATTTGCATGTTTATTTATTGTACACATAGACTATGTTGAATCTGCAGTTACTGGCTGTGTGATTTGGGGCAAATTCTTTATCTATAAAATAGAAATAATAATAGTATCAATAGTTATCAGTAACTTTTTATGTGCCAAATACTTTTTTCTAAACATTTTCATATATTAACTCATTTTTCATATATTAACTCATTTAGTTCTCACAATAATCCTAGGAGGTAGTGATTATTATTATTGTGATTTTACTAAATTAATAATTACTTGCTCTACACTAAGTGTTTGTGCCCCCCAAATTCATATGTTAATGCCTAATCCACCATGTAATGGTATTTGGCGGTAGGGCCTTTGGGAGGTGATTAAACCATGAGATGGAGCCACCATAAATGGGATTAGTGCCCTCATAAAAAAGATCCCAGGAAGCTCCCTCATCCTTTTCAACATGTGAGGATGCAGCAGAAGAGAACACAGTTTTCTCTGAGCCTGACACTGAGATACACTACCGGTACTTCCGTCTCAACCTAATTATCTTGATCATTAAAATATCCATATCTACTTAAATTTGTCTTCATTATTTGCTTCTATTTTTATTTTACAGCTTTAACAAAACCAGATCGAGAAAAGATAGTTTTGAATAAAATCACAATCTGCTTTGTTCAACTAGATATAAAATTTTAGCATTTCATAAATTACTTTGGCCCTAGTGTTTAAGAGTGGGTGTTCTTCACAAAATGCTATTCATTTAAAAAATAATAGCCAATGAGAAACATTTGTAAACCCAGCTTTCTTTTCTTTCCTTTTTGATACGCTAACCTAATTTTATTTTGTTTTGTTTTCTGTTTTGTGCTCTTTTTTCTGTTTTTCAGTTCTCTGTTTACCTGCTCCTGCCTTTTTGCGAGTTACTTCAACATTTCTAGAATTCCATTTTGATTTAGCTATAGTGTTTGATTGTCTCACTTTGTGTAGCTTTTTATTGTTTGCCCTACATATTACATTTTATATATAATGCATATAAACATAGATGTGGTTGTAGATATATAATCAAAGTCAAAAAAGTTTCCCTTCACCTACCAGAGCAGTGTCAGAGGAGGCTTCCTGAAACACAAGATTTAAATAAGATCCAGAGACTTGTAATACTCCAGTGTCCAGATTACAGTCAAAAAGAGTCAACATTTTACTGATTTAAGCATAGAAACTATACCTCCCTTTATGTCCTTTAACTTTCCCATTTATAGTATAATTATCTTAACTATTTCCACTACATACAATGAAAACCACATTAAACATTGTTATAATTTTTATTCTAATGTCAAATATAATTTAGAAAACTCAGGAGAAGGAAAGTCTATTGTATTTACCCTTACTTTTGTTCTTACCATGTTCGGGATCCTTCTTTTATCATTACCTCCTTCCCCCCCCCACCTCCGCTATATTCCTTTTTTTTTTTTTTTTAACAATTCATTGGCTTTTAGTGTATTCACAGAGTGCTAGATCCATTCCCACAGTTTTCAAAAAGAAACCCCCTACCCCTTAGCTTTCATCCTTCCAAACCTTCCATCTCCCCCAGCCCTAGGCAACCAATAACCTACTTTCTGTTTCTACAGAGTTGCTTATTCTAGATATTACATGTAAATGAAATCTTGCAATATGTGGTCCTCTGGGACTGGCTTCTGATTAGAGAACTTATTCAGTCATTCATCTAAGCTAAGTCCACTGGACTTTTGCAGCCCCACCGTCTTTCTCTACTCCTTGGCACTCAGCCACCATGAACGTTAGATCAGTTGTCATGGTTCCACGTGTCCCTGAGGCTCTGTTCATCTTTTTTCAGTCTATTTTATCTCTGTTATTCAGACTGGATAGTTTCTATTGTTTTCATTATTGTTTTTTAACTGTTTTATCAGTGTATGATTGACATACAAAAAGTTGTACATAGTTAATGTATACAACCCAATGTGAATTTCTAATGTTTTATCTTCAAGTTCACTTTGAACATTTTTTTTTTTTTAAGATTTTTATTTATTTATTTGACAGAGAGAAGGATAGCGAGAGCAGGAACACAAGCAGGGGGAGTGGGAGAGGGAGAAGCAGGCTTCCTGCCGAGCAGGGAGCCCGATGTGGGACTCGATCCCAGGACCCTGGGATCATGACCTGAGCCGAAGGCAGACGCTTAACGACTGAGCCACCCAGGCGCCCCTTCAAGTTCACTTTGAAGTTTATCTTCAGGTTAGTTGTCTCTCCCTTCTGCTGTTGAGCTCATCCACTGAGTTTTTTATTTCCATCTTCGTTGTGTTTTTTAATTCTAAAATTTCCATTCAGTTTTGCTTTCTGTCATCTGTTTTTTCCCTGAGACTTTTTTTTTTTTCATTTGTTTCAAGTATGTTTGTAATTGCTCAATAAAACATTGAAGCCCAATGAAGCTCAGTGGACACTAAATACTGATCAGAAAATTCCAACATCTGTATCATCACAGTGTTAATGTCTTTTGTCTTTTCTCATTCATTTGAGATCTTCCTGGTTCTTGATAAGACAAATGATTTTTTATTGAAACCAGACATTTGGAGTATTTAAGACTCTGCATCTTATTTAAAATATCTTATGTTTTAGGAAGCCTCCTCTGACCCTGCTCTGGTAGTTGAAGGGGAACTTCATTAATTCCAGGAGTATATGAAGTCTAGGTTCTCCACTTGAGCCTCCCAAAGGGTAGGGAGGAGCTCCCTGTTACTAGTGGGTGGGAATAGGAGCTCATGACCCCCAATGAGGCCTACTCTGTTATCACCCCCAACAGGGTGGGGTTAGGATATCTCATTACTGCCCAGTGAGGGTGAAAGTCCAGTCTTTCCCCTCTCCATGATACCAGAGGCTCCACTTACTACTCAGTGGGGATGAAAATTCTGGCTCCCCACTCAGCCTTTTGCTGCTGATGATGGTGGTAGGGCTGCAAGTTTTTCTGTGGTATTTGACTGGAGTAGAGCTGTTATTGTCTAAAAGGTTTTTTGTTGTTGTTTTGTTGTTTTGTTTTTTGTTTTTTGCTAGACTGATCCTTTCTGTGTCCTTTGACTAGTGAATACAAGCTTTTGAGGGGCTTTTTTTTTTTTTTCTTGTTCTTGGCAGCTTTCCTGGGTTGCTGGGTTGCTGGCTTTTCCAGCACCTATCCTAGAATATCCATGGCAGTAAGAGAACCCAGGGAATTCAACACTACCCATGGGTCCTGAGGTCCCTTGCCAGCCTGCCTCTTTTTCTCTCTACCTTTCAGGGTCTTCTTCTGTTTGCTTTATATGTAACATCCAGAATTATTAGTTGTAATCACACGGAGGAAACAGAAAAATAAGTCTACTCCATCTTCCTGAGGAAACCTCATTTTGATTTAAATTATAATTCCCTAATGACTAATGAAGTTGAGTCTGAACTCTTTTTCATATGTTTATTGGTCATTTGAATATTCTTGATTATTTCTATTGAGTTATCTTTTTCTTATTGATTTGTTGGAGTACTTTTTATATTCTGTATCAGTTCTCTGTTGGTTACATGTTGCTATGGCTTACCCTTTTGTTTTCCTGGCAATGTACTTTGAGAAACAAATTTCTAATCTTAATACAATCAAATTTGTCAACCTTTATGGTTAGTGGTTTTGTGTATAAATATTTACCTTCATTAACATCATAAAGTTATTATATTCTACAAGCTTTATTGTTTTACTGTTCAAATTTAGATCTACAATCCACTTGAAGTAGACTTTCTGAATGATTTGACTTAAAATTCAATGCATATTTTTCTCTACCAATCCTAAATGTATTTAATTTTCTTTTTAATTTTCTCAGGGGAGGAAAATTATCTTTCCAAGTTCTGAGCTGGGGTTCCTGTAATAAAAGACAGATTAACAAAAGCACAAAACTTACTTAATATGTTTTATCTGACATGAGAGCCTTCCTAAGGAAATGAAGCCTGGAAGAAGTTGCTAAACATGAGCATTTTATGCTAGGTTTGATGAGAAATGGAAAGTTGTGGAAAGATGTGATATGACAAAAAATGTCTGAGCTAAACATAGTAAATTGAGGGAAATTTAGAAAGGCTTATTTATTCATATTCCTCTTCGTGTCCTCCTCTGTCTTCAGAGATAAGGATGTTTCTTTCTGTCAGGTATAGAGAGGACACCTCTCACATGAGGGTCTTAAAATTTGCTTCAGGGGAAGGTCAGAGGGTCCTTCCTGAATCCTTCCAGAAAGTGCCATTTTCTGAACCCTGTCATTTGCTATATGGCATATTTCTAATAACAACTTGTTTTCCACAGAGAAGATGGGTAAAATTTGGGTCCTTATTGAAAAATAAAAATGCATATTTTATTATTAGGTTTAACACCTTTCAAGTACTTTAACCAATATAACCAGTGAATTCCTGGATGGTACAGAAGATCATCATGGCCACTTTCCAGCAAAATGCTGTAAAGTTTCTACAATTCAGATCCTCTTGACTGGGACACACAAACAAATGGGGCACACACACAAGAAAAACAAAGCACCAGCAACAGTCCACATACTGAATATAGCAAGGCTTGATTTTGGATTTTTAGGAGAAAATATATAATATAGATAGAAGTGTTGCTCTTTTTTTCCTGACATGTGCACTATCTTGTGCACTTTCTGAGCTGTGCTCCACCCTACCCCACCCCCAGCACTTTGGAGCTCACTACTACAAACAGTAGCTCATTTTTAGAGGATTTTGAGCAGTTTTTGTATATTGAAAGTCCCCCTGATAGCAATGAGGAAGATGGATTGGAGTAAAGCCAAGAGGTTACTATCATGGTCCAGGTGAGAGAAAATGAGGATGTGTTGCCATGCAGCCAGAGAAGTACTGAGGAAGTAGGCTTAACAAGACTTCATAATTAGGATATGATGCCCAGACATTTGGGGGAATAGGGAACCTCTGAGGAGAGCAGATTTCAGAAGGATGAGGAAGGTGATGACAACTTTAGTGAGAGCTGATGATTTAGAATTCTGTCCTCTTTGTACAGAGCACAGTTTCCCAGACTGACTGCTTTGAGGCAGAAGGAAATTGGGACCATATTCAAACTATTTCCAAGATTTTCTGCCTAATGCATTTAGGAAAACACAACCAACCCAGCTGCACTGTCCTAGACAGGTAGATTTCATGTGGACAATAATGCCAGTGTCCCACATGTAAGTAATGTGTGCATTTGGTGAATGACCTTCAGGGCTAGCTATGCCTTCTTTAAAATGTAACAACTGGGTGGGGGGGAGAGTCTTGGCTATGTTCTGCACATCACATCATCTCCAAGCAGCCTAAATCAGTAAATTATAGCATTAATGTGGACAGTAAGTAGTTTGCTAATGTGGGTTCTGGTAAACATTGTAATGGTAGCTGGCTGGGGTTAAAGAGCAGAAGGATATAATTTGTGATGGTGTATGTTTAAACCCCCTGGAAAACAGACCCTTTGGAATCTGAACTTGATCTGAACTTCCTTTCTCACCGAAGGATCAGGAGGAAGAGATTTGGTATCATCACTGACCCTTTTCTGTAGACTACTCAATGCCAGCCTCTCACTCCATTACCTTCCTCCGGGGGCCCTGAATATGGAGCTGCTGACAGCACAAAGCAAAGGGACAGACATAGACATGAAGAATAAAAAAGGCCAGCATCACTGTAGGACAATGTAAAACATGGAACACATAGGATACTGTAGGATGTTTTGTAGGACAGCATCACTGCAAGAATAAGAGAAGATGGGAAAATTCAGAGTCCAGAAGAATACTTCAAGAACCAATTCAGTTCACCTAACTCTTTTAGAGACCTATTATATATCCAACACTACAATACAGAAGATATATTTAAGACCAGTGGGTAGGTGTTCTAGGGAAGTAGATTTCAACTCACAGTAAAAAATAATTTTCTCATCCATGGAATTGTTCAAAAACAAAAAGAACTGTCCTGTTTTATAGTGAGGTCTCCATAATTTATGTATGAAAACAGGATTGTTTCAGAGGAGACCATTATATTGGATGACCTCTGAGTAACCATTTCAAATACAAGACTCTCTGAGCAAAATCTTCATTTAAAATAGAACTGCTCTCAATAACCCTAGTCTTCCATGGCTAAGGAGGTGAGGTTAGAGATACTAGCCTCACGTCCTCTCCTTACTCTCCTTTGCCCATGTCATCAACACAGAAAAATGGAACAAAGATGGAGGAGGTGCTTTATGTTCCAGAGAGGAGAGAAACTTCCCAGAGATGAGCCAACTGGAATCCCCAGCGGAGGACTATGAAAAGTCAGGGCACAGAAGAGAAGGAAAGATCCCTGAGGTCTTTTGAATTATTGCTTACTCAGTTATGTTGACATATTTGAGAATGTCTTTACATAAAACACCCAGAGCTTAAAGATCACTGAATTTGATTTCTAAAAATTTTCTATAAACAGTGTTATTAAACAATCTGCTTTGTAGATTAAATGGCTGCCCTTTTTATTCATTTGGCTCCAGAAATAATAACAGCATACAATTTCCTGGGAACTCACCAAGTGCTAGCCACTGTTTAAAGTACTATAAGCAGGGCACCTGGGTGGCTCAGTTGGTTAAGCAACTGCCTTCGGCTCAGGTCATGATCCTGGAGTCCCAGGATCGAGTCCCATATCGGGCTCCCTGCTCAGCAGGGAGTTTGCTTCTCCCTCTGACACTCCTCCCTCTCGTGCTCTCTGTCTCTCATTCTCTCTCTCTCAAATAAATAAAATCTTAAAAAAAAAATGATTTAAAAAAATAATAATAAAATAAAGTACTATAAGCAGATTAATGTATATAATCCTCATAACAGCCCTATGAAGTCATGCTAAGGACTGAATTGTGCCCCCTAAAATTCATATATTGAATCTCTAACCCCCAATGTGGTAGTACTTAGAGATGCGGGCTTTGGGAAATAATTAAGCTTAGATGAGGTCATGAGAGTAGGGCCCTCATGACGGGATTAGTGTCTTTATAAGATGAGACACCAGAGAGCTTTCTCTTCACAAATATTCACACTGGGGAAAAGGCATGTTCACTGAGCATCCAGTGAACGGGCAGCCAGAAGAGAGCACTCACCAGAACCCGGCCATGTGGGCACCCAGATCTCGAACTCCTAGCCTCTAGAACTATGATTAAATAAATTTCTGTTGTTTAAGCTACCCAGGCTATGGTATTTTGTATAGCAGCCCGAGCCAACTAATACAGGTCAGTACTATCATTATTCTTTTTTTACTTGAGAAAACTGAAGGATGAGAGGTTAAGTATCTTGGCCAAGACAGCACACTAGTGACTGAAGAACTGGGATTCAGATCCAGGCAGGCTACATCCATAGCCTTTGCTCTTTACCACAGTGATCTACTGCCAACTTGTAGCATATGTGTACTTACCACCTTTACTGTGTTTCCAAAGTCATTTCACAAACTAATCATTTTTTATACTGTGATGTAGATAGAGCAGACATTACTGTCCTATTTTTATAGATGAGAAAATTGGCAAATTAGGTGGAATGGCCAAGGAGAAAGCTCCAGGGACCAAGAGAACCAAGAATAGATGAAAGACAACTAGTAATTTTCTGACCTAAATTGCAGGAAAGTCTTGAGATCACATATATGCAACACCTAGAATGCTGCCTTGTATGAAGAAAGTACTGAATAAATTATTGAATGTCAAAGAATGGATCAAAATATAACTTCAAACCCCAAAGTCAAAGCAGTACTATTTAGAAGAATCTGTTATTCCTAATTATGAATTTAATTATTCATCCATTCATTATTCTATTAATCATTTATTTAACAGCTATCTAGAGTTGACTATGGACCAAACAAGCATACAGTTCCATTTCTTCTCCTTTTCCAATCAGTGTTCCCTGAGACAGTGTACTTTGAAATACCTTGTCACTGAATATATTATACTTGAAATGCATCTTAAGTAAAAAATAAGTCTTTTAGATCCAAGAGAAAGGGAGAGAAAAGCATAGATCCAAGAGGGGAGGAAAACTTCTGTCATTAATCAAAGCATGGTTTAAAAAAATAGGATCAATCAATATGAAAGTTCATTTCTCAACAAATCCTCTCCTCTTTTTTTGTCTGATTAATTTTCTTCCACTCTAACCACTTTTTCTTCATGAGAATTTGTGTTTTCAGTAGGAAATTGTAGGAGTAGAGTAAAAACTAATCCTGTGACAATTTTATCTGTTAAAGGAGTCATATAAAGTTTATTCCATCTCACACCTAAAATCTGAGAGGTAAAGAATCTTAACCAGAATCACTGTGGCATCTCTCTTCTAAGCTTTCTTGTTTTAAATCTTATTCTTTGTTTTTATTATTAAAGATTTTTATTTATTTATTCGAGAGAGAGAGAATGAGAGAGAGCACATGAGAGGGGTTAGGGTCAGAGGGAGAAGCAGGCTCCCCGCCGAGCAGGGAGCCCGATGCGGGACTCGATCCAGGGACTCCAGGATCATGATCCAAGCCGAAGGCAGTCGCTTAACCAACTGAGCCACCCAGGCGCCCTTAAATCTTATTCTTGAAAAGGCACAGTTTCCATGGCCTGATCTGTCTATTTACTTTCATCTTAGCAAGTGTGGGATTTGGGGCTCAACAGTGAGATTCATCACTTAATTGATGAGATTTTGTACTTATATTTTATTTCACCTAATGAAATGATGCTTGAGATGGACTTCTGTTTTTTGAGTTATGTAGGTATCTTGAAATTGTACCACCCATAGTGTCCCAAATTCTGTCATGCACAGATGCTCAGTAAATTGAACACCATCTATAGAGAAGCAATTAGCCAGCATCGGGGTGCATTGGAATCATGTTGCTATACCCTAATTTACCCTTACATTGTCGTCTTCTCTACATCATGAGCTAAACAAAGCTATTCTTCAAGTTTGGGTGCTTTTTTTCTCCTTCTTTTTCTTGTCCTTCTCCCTTATTTCTTCTCCTCTCTTCTCTCTCTCCTTCATCTTCTTCTCCTCCTCCTCCTCCTCCTTCTCCCCCCATTTCCTCCTCATCCCCTCCACTTCCCTCCCCTTCTTTTTCTTCTTCTTTGCAATACTTTAGTTTAACAGGCACTTTAGAGAGTAACCACATTTTCAAAACTAGATGAAATAAAACAGGAACAAATCATACACATAGTTGATTTTTGTTACTGGGATGTTTCAGCCTCTTTGTTTTATTTATTAACCCATACCGTCTGCAGAAAGAAACAGGACCTTTGAGAATACCACTGGTAACTATAAAATCAAATGTCAATCAAACAAATAAATATCCAGTCTTCAAAATAAATATCCAATCTTCCCAAAGATAGGGGTTCCAAAATCTCTGTCTTGGCAAGATACCTCCATATCTGAAAACACCCATCAGAATAGGTGCATAAAGTTGCCCTCATTTGGTCAGGCCATTTGGCTAATTAGTGAATATATTGAGTTTGAAGAAGAAGAAGAAGAAGAAAAGCAAACATTTATATAGTATTATATTCCCCTTTGAGGACACTGAATGCCAGAAAATCTAAATAATCTGGCTTAGGGTACATGGCTAGACAGTGTAAGAACTGAGACTTGAACTTGAGTGATTTGGCTTAAGTCTATGTCCTTGAGAAATGTATTGTGCTGTTCCTTGTATGAAAATCAAAATCTCAGAATGACACAGGCAGGAGTTGTTAAAATAAAGCTATTTAGGTTGAACCATATAAAAGGTCAATATTTGACAGTTTTTGACCTAACAAATCTGTAGTTTACATTGTTCAACCTCATAATAAGTAAAACAAGTGACTTAGCACATACTGATGAGGCTTCTGCTCTGGGTCAGGCTCTGTGTTCTAGGGTATAGCTAGAATCAGAATGATTATTGATAGTCAAGAGAGAATCTGGACATCTGAGTTGCCCAAGTATCTTTGCTAATCTCAGTTGGTTCGTTCATCTCCCTGGACCTCAGTCATTTTGTCTGTAAAATGAATGGATCTCAAATTTTTTGGACTTCTGTCCACTTAGGAAGGGTAAAACACCCTATGTCTCATTTCCCCCAATCACTCTCAATTTCTAGTGGCAAACAAACGAGCTGGTAATGAAGAATGTGACTGTAAAAACAAATCGTGGGTGTGGGGAGGATTATGTTTGCATATGCTTTCGTAATAGGGATATATTTATGCTTATTTAGAGATGATTTATCTTTAAGTGTACATGTGTTCTTGAAGCCTAATTATTGGAAAATATTAGGTTAAAATATAGCTACTTAATGTAAATTATGTACAAAGAGTTAATAAAATTATTAATAGCAAATAGAAGGGGTGATGGTAAACCTAAGCTAAATTTATAATTAAAAGCAACAATAGTAGTAAGTGACAATGATGACCAAATGAAGAAAACGTTGAGGATGTAGTGACTTTTTAAAAAGCATCTTGCTCCCAAATTTTAGTATTTCCACCTCTCTGCCTGTGCCATAGAAGTTATGTGACATAGCCAAACACCATATGGCAGCTAGCCTTCCTAGAGCAATACCAAATTAAAGTCCTTAATAAACCCTCTAGTAACATGCTAATTTAAGTATCAAATTGACAATCCCCAATTCACTTAGTAGTTGCTAGTCAGCAGCTCTTGGTCCCATTTGAAAACAAATACAAAACGAATTAAAAACAAATATGAAATTGCAAGTGATTTAACCTAAAAGAGCCAAAAAGAGGATGTAGCATGATAGTGATGCCCTCAACTGCCATTCCTAACTCTCTCCTGTTGGCCAGACTTTGTGAAACCCCAGCTCACAGTAAGAAGCGTATTTACTTTAAAATTCAGGGCACGCATGCGCAAAATCTCTCACTCTATCGGTATAGTTTGAGCCCTACACAGAGATGCCGGGACAAGCAGGTGAGTAGAGGCTAATTCCTAGGTTAAATTCTGCATACTTTGTGTGATGCCCTGCACGTGTGTGTATATGACAAATATGTATGTGTATATATGTGTGTGTAAATATATATATGCTCATATGTACAATATATATACACACAATTAAAAAATTAAAATTTCATGAACAAATGTGTATGTATATGTGTGTATGACAAATATGTATGTGTATATATATACACAATTAAAAAATTAAAATTAGAATTTCATGAACTAATATTCTTAAACTCTGTGCAATGCCTTCTGATATTTTCTATTTTTTTAAAGAAAAATGTTGATCATGATATAATAAGTTGGTTTCACAGCCCTCTTAGGGTTGTGATTTACAATTTGAAAAACACTACTCTCAAAGAATGTTGCCCAGATACATGTTCACTATGACCTCCAAGGAGCACTAAAGTTAGATCTTTTCCTCTTTACACACAAACAAAAGCACATTCCTTGGATGAATATGTTTGAAATTGTGGGTTATAAGAAAAGATGGCAGGAACTGAGGATGGTGAGCCTGGAGGAAAGAAGTGATGGCAGTGGAGGGGAGAAAGAGGCCAAGAAAGTAAGTGGCATTCCTCCAATATTTCAGTGGCTTCTGGGGTAACCAGATGTTGGAGGGACTAGGCATTAATCTATAAACATTCAGGATGGATAGTCAGTCAGTCAGTCTGAGGTAGGAAGGACTTTAACAGTTTGAAGCCAATGGCACGCATGATAATGAATACATAAATCTTTTCAATTTCTCACAAAGTCTGAGTAATGCAGTCTTGGTTTTATTGCCTTTGGGCTCTCACCAATCTCTTTTAAACTCTAAAAGAAATCCATTAGAACTTGTGATCCCCATCATTTTACTGTATTCAAAATTCAATGTTAAAGCTTGTTTGGGGTGATCTGTGAGTTTATTATTACATGTTCAAGTTATAGGAAACATGTTGGTTCAATATAAAATGAATTTTCTAAGTGTAAAACCTACCGTGGTAGGTAAGAATTTGCCCAATGTGAGAGACATTCAAGAACAGCTACTTTCACCTGGCATTTGGTTGGAGTGAGGGAGAGATGCACAAAATTACCCTTTAGCTCCCTACCAACCTTGAGATTATATGTTTTGATTAAACAGTGACTTTACCCACCATTAACTGGGTTCTTTTCCAGAAAAGAGCTTCTTGTACCTGTCTTCTGGAATCACATCCCAAAATACAAAATTACTTTTTCCTTAAATGAATGTATTTTTAAAGAATCAGTTAGATCTAAATTAATCAGTAAGTGCCATTTGGTCTCTTCTGACAACATTGCCACAGCCCAGCAAAGTCAAATTATAAATAATAACAAGTTACTAGTCATAATAATTACTAATAGTAAATATCAAATAACAAAGTACTAATAATATCAATAATTGGTTTTAAATAGCTAAAATTTATTGACTATTGTGTGGCAAATGCTAGGCTAAGTGCTTTAAAGACACTCATTTAATGACAACTCTATGAGGTAGTATGCTCTTATTCGCATTTAATGGGTAAGAAAACGGAGAGAGCACCTAGATGAGGCAGAACCAGACTGTGAAGTCAGAAAGTATGTTAACTCCAGAGAATACACTCATAATTACTAGTCTATACATAATGACTATTATGTGTTTCTGACCCTTGCTAATGTTTGTTTAGTCATTTAAATTATTTGGCAATATCATAAACATAATAGCTTAAGTATCCAATCTTAAACTTTGAAATATTATGTCATAAACTTTCAACAATGAAAAAATGGTTAAATAATTTATAATACATCTATTCACTAAAGTTTTAAGAAATCATTAAAATGCTCTTGACAAAGAGCTATTAGAACATAGGAAAATGTGTGCAGTTACAGAAAATGCAATAGTAAAGTGCAAATTTTTGTGTGTGCAGTATGACCTCAGCTGTCTTTAAAAAAATTCATGGAAGGAAATCCCTAAAATACAATGATTGGCCCTGGGTGGTAATATCTATTTTGTTCAAATATTTTTTCTTTAAAAAAATTCTTTTTCCGTAATGAATTTACATTGTTTCTATGATTTAAAGAAAAAAGTTAGTTTTGGTTTTTTTTTTTTTTTTGGTTCTATAAAACCATTTAATTGTCTCATACAAGTTGGCATGGTTTCTGATCTGACATTATGGTATATAAAGTATCATGCTCTCTCTTCTTTTTTTTTTTTTTTTTTAAAGATTTTATTTATTTATTTGACAGAGAGAGACAGAGCAAGAGAGGGAATACCAGCAGGGGGAGTGGGAGAGGGAGAAGCAGGTTCCCACTGAGCAGGGAGCCGGATTCGGGGCTCAATCCCAGGGCCCTGGGATTATGACCTGAGCTGAAGGCAGACGCTTAACCGACTGAGCCACTCAGGTGCCCCTCATGCTCTCTCTTCTTAAATGAAGATATATTTGAATGGTCAGGTGTTCATTTAGCAGTAAATGAATCTGTATAGAAATGGGCAACACAGCTTCACTGTAAAGCATCTAATTATTAAGGTGTATCAAGTCTGCTGATTCTACTTTGCCCAAAATGAAGTCTAAAAGCCTGGAAGCTCCATCTAATTGCCTACTGCTGAGTTCCTTATTAGCAGCACTGAGAGTGGAGATCTGGTATTTTTGAGCTCACAGAGGATAGCGAAGACTGGTTAGGCTGGTTTGGAGAACTTAAGGCAAAGTGATATGATTTATAGTCAATTTTGGGAATTCCTTCTAAATATAATCTGTCCCCAGGCCCCAGGGTGTCAGTGCTAGGCCTCAGGGGCTGAGGAAGCATAATTCCTTTATGACCAGGTATGATTAACCTGGGTAGTTTGGGGGTGTTTCTTTTTTAGGAAGGCTTGGGCTATCCCAACATGGAGGTTGTTATTGTTTGACATGTGTTTGGAAAACTCTACCCACATATTTTGTTGAATCATTAATTGTCACTTAAGTGCCACTTGAAACTTCTGCCACTTAAGGTGCCCTTTCCCCTTTTTGGCTTTGGATCTGAGTGGAAACTATCTAGCATCAGTCTTTGTATTTAGAATCATTTACAGAGTAACTTTTAATACTACCCTTTATGGCATTGAGTGAATAAGGCTAGGGCAAAACATCAGGAGAATTTGAGCCTTCTAACTTGATCTACAAGAAAGATAAGCTTTACAGACTTACATACCTCTCTCATGGATGGGACTGTTCCTAACCTAGCACTGTCTAAAATACTTTATTCAGAGATCTTCACAATAGAGTACCTTAGAAGCTACCTACCTGCAAGTCATAATGATCATTCCTGCATTAGAGAAGGAAAGAACAGAAATGAAGGCAACAATGTTCTAAAACCTTAATTTATTCCTGGGCAAGTGACTGTGTAGTACTACCTTGCCATCACTGGTATACGGGCTCTGAAGTCCCCATTCACTTCAGGTTTAAGCTCATTCAAGTGGAGGAACCAGATGGGTTCCCAGGAACTAAATCTGTTTTGTAGAGGACGAGTCTGTGATTCAGGCTTAAGCCAAGGGTGTTGCCGTTGTGACATAGGCCATTACTGAAAGTAAGGTAGGGTTGGCTCCTTGCCTCGTAGCTATCAGATGTGTCCAAGGATCTGTGCTGACTCTCTCGTGATTCAGTAAAGCCAGGCCATCAGAAATGCTACCCTGGGGGGCGCCTGGGTGGCTCAGTTGGTTAAGCGACTGCCTTCGGCTCAGATCATGATCCTGGAGTCCCTGGATCGAGCCCCGCATCGGGCTCCCTGCTCGGCGGGGAGTCTGCTTCTCCCTCTGACCCTCCCCACTCTCATGTGCTCTCTCTCTCTCGTTCTCTCTGTCTCAAATAAATAAATAAAATCTTTAAAAAAAAAAAAAAAGAAAAAGAAAAGAAATGCTACCCTGGGTCATACCAGTGATACCTTTAGCTGAACAAGAATCTAAAATTTTAGAGGGTGATATGAGAAATTCTAGAATAAGATGGACATGGAAAGAGTGGGATGGTCATTAACTCCATATGTGAAGTTCAGGAAGATTCCCAGAGGTAGCAGTGTTTAAACGTGCTTTAGAAGAATGTATGAAGTGAGTGGACGAAAGGGAAGAAAGAGCTTTCTGTGAAAAGTCACCAAATTTTCCAGGAAAAGGACAATGAAAAAAGAGGCTAACAGAAGAACAAGTTTGTGAAGCAGTAATATGCTTCGCTAAGAATATAGGCTCTATGCTATAGTTGATGAGGAGTCAGCAAGATTTTAAGAGAAAAGATAACATGAGGTGACCATTTTATAAAGAGTTCTCTGACAGCTGGTGTGGCTCATGCATGGAGGGAAGGTGAGATTAGAGGGTGGGAACAAGTTGGAGAGAGCTTTATTCATGCCGTCAGCGGTGACGAAGAGGTGCCTGATTAGATGTGGAATCAAGGTTTGAGGATGAAGTTTCTAGCTTAGATTACTAGGAAAACTGTGATGCCATTAAGAAAAGACTTTATGCCCACTAAAATCCATGATTCTTGTCTGAAACCTTCTCAAAACTGTGGTATGACTTCAGCTATGGTATATTAGTTCTGTGGCATCCACCATTTTTCACTTTCCAGGGCACATCCTTTTGTTTGATCTCATTAAATGTGCAGTTTGACAGATGAATAACTAAAGTGAGTGATTTGGCTAAAATCATCCACCTGAATCTGCCCAAGGTGGGACTAAAACCAAGTCTCAGTTTCCCTAGTCTTAAGTTGTATTTTTTTTTTTTAAGATTTTATTTATTTTTTAGAGAGCAAGCGAGAGAGAAACAGCATGAGAGGGGAGAGGGTCAGAGGGAGAAGCAGGCCCCCCGCTGAGCTGGGAGCCCGATGTGGGACTCAATCCCAGGACCCTGGGATCATGACCTGAGCCGAAGGCAGACGCTTAACCATCTGAGCCACCCAGGCGCCCCCCTAGTCTTAAGTTTTAAATCAAATTGCACAACTGATAGTCTTTCATCCCAGACCCCTCACCATTTTTTCTCTTTTTCATGGAAGATACTAGAATCAGAAAGACTTTTGAGTAGCAGAGGAAGCTAGGAGCTTTGGAAAAGCCACAGAGAAATCTTGGGAGTTCTGGGGAGGAAGAGGCAGCCAGCAGAGGCGCAAAAAGAAGCAAATGGTAATGAGCATTCCAGGCCTTCCACATGTCAGTGTTTGCATTGCTACAATAAAAAAGCATCCTGTTTTACTAGTGTCCCTATAAACCTCATTACTGCACTCCACATTAGCCCAGGGTGGGGAGAGTGGAAGGTGGGGAGGACCAGCTGGTAATGGCTGTGAATGGCACTCAACTTCGGTTAATCCTTGGGTCCCTCAAGTCTGTTCATAGGGTCCTGTGTAGCTTACTAATCATCATTACACTCAAAACCTGTCCCCCAGCAATCTCAACCAGGGAATAAGTAGATTTGTTATGTTGAGTGAGATTGTCTATGCAGAAGCTATGGAAATAAGACTTTCAATTTGAACATGGAATCTCAACTTCACTGAGCAGAGGAAATGCAGGGTCTTGGTCCTTGCAAACTGGAATTTCTCTATTAGAAATAGTAGAATCATTTCGCAACGGTGGGAGACCTGTTTTGCAATTATCTTCTGTCCGTGTGGTAATTGGGAAGAGATAAAACACTGGTCTGAGATAAGATTGGCATTTGTGAGTATGAAGAGAATTTTCATCTCAGGTGTCATTACTGTCTTTTTCAAGGCAAAAAGGGCAGTGGTTTCAAGATGCCTGGAGAGAGAGAAAGGATTCTTGATGAAAACTCCTCAAAGCACTCTTTTCTGTAAGGCAGATGTGATGGCTGCCAGGATCCTCAATAACCACTTGCTCTAGTGATCGGCTCCCACCTGTGACTGACTGACTTCAAAATGGTGGTCAAATACTTGTACTTAAGAAAGACACGATCTGTAATTGTACAGCCCTCATCCTTTTGGGAGGCTTCATTGATTATCTGTCTTCCTGCTTAGACTCTAAGTTCCTGCCTCAGGGACTCATCTGATTTCAGCTTCTCCTTGTCCTTATAGAACTGTGATTGGCAGGTTCAACAACTAACTGTAAAATAAATAAGGAAAGTCCTGCTCTTAAAGAAAATTCATTTATTTTTTACTTTTTTCCCAGATGTTTTTGTATGTAGAGGGGGAGAAATCCATACAGAAAAAGGCACTCCCACACCCATAGGTGTAGTTTAAATGGACCTTGTTTAGTTTCATGACCCGACCTAAAACCTCTGAGACTCCCACAGCTCTCAAACCTGTCAGGGTAGCCATTCTGTCAAGACTTCTTAGAAGTGTTAGTGGTAATTCCATTTTATCCTGGAAAACCACTTTGAACATCTTTTAAATCTTCAAGCAATTGAGCAGAGTCAACCCCTTAGTTCTGTTTTCCTAGTGATAATTTGTTTCTGATGAACACATTTACAGCTGGTTTTTCAAACATTTACACTGAAATGCCTCCCCATCTTTGGTGAGCTTGATTGATTCTTATTTGAGTTTTAAAAATCATCATTGGATTTTCTAGCCTGTGTGCTTTAAGTTTGATATAGGAAATGACAGGGAGAAATAGTAGGTGGTTACCATGGCCACCACAACATCTGATTTAAGTAGGAACAGACAGGGCAGGGAAACGGTGCCATTCTAAATTGAATTGCAATAATGATCAATAGTTCAGAGAGGAAATTTAAGCGTCTGGGCTCCACTTAGCAACCGATCAATCAATCAATACATAAACAGCCGTATCTGCACTATGGCTTCACATTTATATACTGTACATATCAAAATATCAAACAAAAAGGAATTTGCAGCATATATAAAAAATAAAAGTCATTAAGCACATTTGAAAAACACTTCTAGGTTAGAATAAAAATTATCCTAATTTCCAAATTTTAGCTATTCCTCCTGAAATATCAAGAAAAGCTTTAAACAGCAAGGTCTTGAGCTTAGCACTGGGATATTTTTTAGTTCAAATGAAATAAGAAAAGGGGTTGACTTCTCAGATTGGAAGGACCTAGTTTCTGGACTTGGTGTTGCCACACAAAAAGGCGGAGGGTGAATTTGCTTCCTTAAACCCTCTCTTTCTACTCTTTCCACCTGAAGGCTCATTGAAGCAGGCATTTCTTAGCCCAGGGGAGCCAGCAGACTCTGGCCTGCCGGCTGAAGAATTAACTCTGCCTCATGAAGAACTTTGTTTGCTCTCTTCTACATTTTAAAGGAAGATACCAGACCAACACTTCCGTGGTTGCATCTCCAACACCAGCAGCTAGCTAGAGGGTGAGATAGGACTGGTGGGTAAGAAGTCTTACCACCTCCCCAGGCAGGCGGCCGCCGCCTCCGCCTCTCCAGGGCCAAGGCCTCTCCAGCTGAGAAGAGAAAAGAAAAGCTGAGCGAAACAGTTAACATCTGGAAAGTGCTTCGTTACTGCTTTAAAAGGACGGCAAGGAGAAAGTAATCCCATCTCCTAAATTGGCCCTTTTGTGTTGCAAAGCATCTCAAACGAGCTCTGCCAGTAGCCTGAGAAGGTGGCCCCACCTGCCTCACTCCTAAGCAGCTTTGGCCACAGCTCAAGAGCTTCAAGAGTGTGCGCCGGCAGGCGGAGTCAGACACCAGGACAACTCAGCCTGGAGGAGGGGAGCAGAGCTGAATTTGGGAAGCAGCTGCCTGCTATGCTGGGAACCTCTGGAAACTGGCTAAGGAGCTGTGGTGAGAATCATGCTACTTTTCTCAGACCCATTTCTCTTGACAGACCAGTGGGGAGTTGTGGCCATTAAAAAGAAAATAGGATGGGCAGATTCCCCTCCTTTCCCTTCCTAGAACAGCAGTGCCTGCCGTTTCTCAGCACCCACTGCTTGCAGACGTCTTAAGGCTGCTTTTAAGCTCTGTTTTCCTATCTGCTGCTCTCCGTGCTCTAAAGGAACCGCACATAGTGAATTTTCTCATCCTCCACCTCAGTGCAGCCCCAAACCCACACTCCATGAGCTTAATCCACCACTGGCCTCTTCATAGTAAGTGTCTCATGTGAGCTGCCAGACTCTTGCTACTGTGTATCACAGAGATTTAGGAAAGTGAATTTCTTGCTGCTGATTTAAATGGGTTCCAGAAATGCCTGGATCCACACTGATTTCAGATCAGATATTTAATGCATGTACATTCTGTTCAAATAGCCACAGCCTGCTGAGGGAGAGCGTAGTTCTAATGCACGGAGGTAGGCTGGTATATGTCTGAAAGAGCCAATAGACTTTGGATTTGAACCTGCTTTCACCACTTATAAACTCTGCAGCCTTGGGAAACCACTGAACTTGGTGCCTTCAGTTTTCTCATCTGTAAAAATGGAATTATATTACTAATTTAGTAAGGTTGTTTAAAGATTAGTAGTTGCATATGGAAAGCTGGATTCCAAGATCTTCTGAGGGACAAAGACCATGGTTACCTAATTTGGGGGGACATGTTATTTGTTAACAATCTTAGTAGCTAAGAATGTCAGCTCAAATCATCCTGCCTGATTTCTAGGCCCAGCTCCCTCATGGTTAGCTTACATTAGCTAAGTAATGTAAGCCTGTTTCCACAGCTGCAAAATCAATGGTAATAGTAGTAGTAACTATCTCATGGGTCTGTAAGGATTTAAAGACATAATGCTTCATATGTAAAGCTAGCACACAGCAAATACTCAGTAAATGTTAGCTGTTGTTGTTATAAACCAGGAATCTGTGTAGCTAGAGATATTGGCATCCCTAGATGAAATTCATCCCATTGTTGTTGTTGTTGTTGTTGTTTTAAATGCAGAGGTTGGACAAGATGAATCCTAAGGGGCCTTCTGCCTCTTAACATCGGTGTTCCTAGGTGCATGTACATGCATATCACATAGCCCCACATCTTCCTTGGTAGGGGCCATAAATCAAAAATTCAAACCTATTTTTGATGGAAAACCCAACCTAATATACATTTTGGACTTAAAAACCACACCCAGAGCATAAAGCCAGATGTGTCATTTCCTATACTACCATGACTTGATTTCCTTAAGAACATAGATTTTCACAGCCCCAGATGCTACTTTGCATGTCCGTGACTTTGAGGACATAGAGATTTACATTCAAACACTTTGCACTAGTTTTAAGAAACTTTATTCACACAAGTTGGCTGAGAGTGGTATTTGTTAGCATTTCCAGTTTCGGTGTTATTTTTGAAAAGGAACCTTAACCTGTATGTCTGCATTCTGATGGCGATTAATTATGTATCTGGCATTACCACTGAGCTGTTCGCAGCCGGTTTAGAAACCAGCCCGGAGTCACTCCTCACCCTGCCTCTGGGGTGAGGAAGTAGACTTGCTGGGCTGGGAGATTTGCATTCTCCTCAGATTCAGTGCTCCCCTAGTCAGCACCTCCTTTGTTACTTTATTCCCTCCATCCCCCCCCTACCAAATCTTCCATCCACAGTTCTTCTAAATCCCTTTTGAGTGCTCTGAACTAGGCTAACACCCCCATTAAGCATAGAACAATTGATCCTAGGTTTTTAGAATTTATTTGTTTGCTATAAGATGACCCAGAAAATAAGAACTGTGGTTTTTGATGCCTGGTACATAATACAGGCAGTCTTTGCTCTGCATGGTAGTGTGAGACCATAGCCATAACATCATAATGATGATCGATGGTGAAAACTTTCATTGTCTGTGACCTCTTTAAATTTTTGTCAGAACATTAAAAACTCTATTTGTCAGTTACAAAATGGGAAAAAAAATAAAACAAATGTTGCTTAGTAGGATGTTATTTGAAGTATTAGAAATGTTGAAAATTAAAGTGTTTTATTCCTTTGCAAAAAAAGAGTTTGAATAGTGTTTGCCTTTTTCTTCTTGTTGCTCATAGAACACAATAATGGAGCAAGCATCTTTTCTCTGCCATGGCAAATTGTCATATGTTTTTCTAATTCTGAATCAGCTTTCAACTTTTTATCCTTTGCACAATCAATGTTATAAAATATCTCTGAGAGTTCCTTTGATGTGAAGTTTTTTCCTCTGAAACATCTTCATCCTTTTTCGTCCCAACCACTCTCCTCACTTATGTTCCAAAGTTTGCCTTTACTAGGTTCCTCTGACTGCATATCTGGGGTCTCTCAAAGGGGGGCAGTGTCGACTCCCTGCCTTCAGCTGTATCTTCTGTAATTCTACTGTCCCATGTGACTTTCACTTTCATCATCACTTTTTCTTTCTATGCTCTGCCCTTGTCTTTGTTGGCAAATTCCCTCTTTCAATTATCCATTTTGGGAAAATGTCCGTGGGTTTATCACTAGGACATAAGGAAGCAAAATGACTACATGCTTTGCTGTCTGTGTGTGAACTGAACAGCAGGTGTGCAGTGATCCATAACCAATGTACTTTGAAAGAAGTGACTTTCAAAGAAGTGGTAGGTCATTGATGATGGTGTGCATCTGTTAACTACATAGTGATTTGTGGACCAAAGAGCCTGGAGCAAGTTTTCACTTTATTCACTCACAGTATCCTGTGATAATCAAAATTTGAATCATGTTGTTAGGGAACTGGTGTTAATTAAACCATACTAATGGAAAATTGGGCATTTTGAAACCATGCAAATGCAAAACTGCCGTTAGTTGCTCAATAATAAATGTTTGTTAAATGAATGAATGGGCTCAGTCGGTTACATTGACCTCATCTTGCAGACCCAGTGTCCTAATAGCCTTGCCTACAGCTCTGCCCCTTCTCTTCCTTTCTATATAATATGTTCACAGTAGCAGGTAAATGCCAACCTGCTAAAAGTTGGCTTTGAATAAGTCATTGAACTCTGAGCCTCGTGTCTCTTGTGCTAAAGGCCCAGCTCCATGTGGCACCTGGGTTGAGCACCTGACTCTTGTTTTCAGCTCAGGTTGCAATCTCATGTCCGGCTCTGCATTCAGCATGGAGTCTGCTGGAGATTCTCTCTCCCTCTCACTCTGCCCTTCCCTCTTGTGCTCTCTCTCTCTCTCTCTCAAATAAATAAATCTTGATAAAAAAATAAAGGCCCAGCTCCTAGCTACTTTTTTTTAAATCACACTTCTCCCCGAGTACCCAGCCTCACTTCTAAAAAGAACTACTCTGATCAACAGATTCACACTGTAAATGTTGAAAGGACTCTCAGGCTCCTAGCATAGTTTGTTTCTTCCCTTGAAAGAGAGGGATTGGGGCGCCTGGGTGGCTCAGATGGTTAAGCGTCTGCCTTTGGCTCGGGTCATGATCCCAGGGTCCTGGGATCGAGCCCCACATCGGGCTCCTGGCTCGGCGGGGAGCCTGCTTCTCCTTCTCCCTCTGCCTCTCTCCCTGCTCATGCTCTCTCTCTCTGTATCTCTGTATCTCAAATGAATAAATAAAAAATATATATATTAAAAAAAAAAAGAGGGATCAGCATTTTGCAAAGGAGGACTATTTTTTTTTTTTAAAGATTGATTTTCAGAGTGAGAGAGAGAGAGAGAGAGCATGTGAGCAGAAGGAGGGGCAGAGGGAGAGAATCTTTCAAGCAGATTCCCCACTGAGAGAGAAGCCATCAAGGGGCTCAGTCCCACAACCTATGAGATCATCACCTGAACTGAAACCAAGAGCTGGACGCTTAACTGATTGCGCCACCCAGGCGCCCCTGCAGAGGAGGCCTCTTGAGTGCTGCCTTCACTAGGGGTGCTCAGGCCCTGTAGGCGGCAGGAGAGAAGGATCTTATTTTGGTGGAACTTCTCTGGCCTTCTTATCTCACTAAAATGCAGTGATCAAGAAAATCCTAAAATCCAGTAATTAAGAAAAAAGTAGAGGAGACCTGGGAGAGGGACTCAAAAATAATTGTAAATTTTACTTAGCCTTTGATCTCAAGGAGTTTACATTCTTTTCTTTTTTTTTTTTTAAAGATTTTATTTATTTGACAGAGAGAGACACAGTGAGAGAGGGACTACGAGCAGGGGGAGTGGGAGTGGGAGAGGGAGAAGCAGGCTTCCTGCCGAGCAGGGAGCCCGATGCAGGGCTTGATCCCAGGACCCTGAGATCATGACCTGAGCTGAAGGCAGACGCTTAATGACTGAGCCACCCAGGTGCCCCAGGAGTTTACATTCTAACATGGGCTATGAATCCTGGACACACAGAAGCAGAAACAGTGGTGGTTACCAGCACTGGTTTTGTCTGATACGGGTTCAGGGCTGGTTCCACTACTTCCTAGCTCAGTGATCTTTCCCAAGCTATTTAGGCTCTCAGAAACTCATTTCTCTTTCTGTAGACTGTCATCATTATCTCCCCGGGTTTCTGAGAGTCTTGAACATAAGGAATGCACTTAAAGTAGTAGCTTTTGTAGAGTAAGAGCTTGGGTAACAGGAATGATTTTAGTTACTGAGACATAATTCAGGTGGATGTCATTCGTTTCAATAAAGACCATCCCATCCACAGTGTGCAGAGTTGTGGTTGCAGAGTCCAAGTGTACAACACAGATGGAATGTGAAGGAAGTTACCCCGCCTGTTCATGGGAGCCCAAAGACAAAGACCTCTGTTTTCTCCTGCCTCCTTATTGATTGTCATTTGGTGGTTGAGAATCTGTATTATATTCTACCCTTGTAGAGTCAGACTCCTAAATTCTTTTGGAATACGTCTTTTGGGTATGTTCAGAAGCATCTTCAAAGCTTTCAAGAACAAGACACTCAAGTCACAGGGCCCTGCTTGCTCCTCTGCTAACAGGACAGCCTCTCCTAGAATGAAAAGCTTGCTGTGGGGGCATCCCCACTGGGTTACCCTGTGTCCTCACAACCATATGCAGACACTTGGAGACTTTTTGAGAGAGGCACTAAGTTACTGTTATACTTGATTGCTGACTGGGCGGTGGCTGTGTGAGCCATTTAAAAAAAGTGTAGATATTCCCAGGGATTCTGCCTCAGTGTATCTAGAGTAGAAGTGAGGCACCTGCATTATACAAATGTTTCCCAAGTACAGTGCCGGCAGAGCTGAGCACTGCTATTCCAGGGCCTGTAGGTGTCAGGATCTTGAGAACAAAATGAGCTCTGGCTGCAGTTGTCTGGCCACAAATGTGACCTCTTGCCCGGAGACTAGCATGGCCTGAGAGGTGCAAGCTGACCTTGTGGTGTGTCAGAACTCGGTTGCTGTGGACCCACTTTACCCCAGGGCAACAGTTCCTCAGCATCGTCCCCATCCTCCCTCCTCTGGACTGAACTTTTATAACAGCTGCCTAATTGGCCTCTTTGACTTCACCTCCCTCTCTTCAACTTCCATCCCACTCTCCACTCTGCCAATAAAGTCCTCTTGCTAAAATGAGAATTCCATTGTCATCCCCCCCCCCCCCGCCATCTTCTAGCCACAGAGAACTGTTCTTGGTTTTCAGCAGAAGATATTTCTTAAGGCCTTCATGCATATTGTTTTCCTGCTGGAACACCCTTCCTCCCAATTAAAAGTAAGAGTATTACTTTCATAAATAACAAAATATTTCTTTGAAAATCTGTTATTTGTCAGATCCTCTGCTAAGTGTTCTACACATGCCTGAGAGACTCTTAGTGACCTTAGAAGCCCTGTCCTAAGACCTGCTCTGAGAAGACTTCCCTGCCCCCAATTGCCCAATAGCAGAGTGAGCTGCCCTTTCCTCTGTGCCCCTAGACTCTATCAGAGAATTCAGTGTATTGCATTGTAATTTGCGGTTGACGATCCATCTGTTCTCTCAGGGGCACAAAATCTAGGACTTTGTAATGCCTTGAGCAGAATGGGCCACCAGCAATCATGGGCTACCAAGGGGATGGGGGGGAGGCGAGTCTGGGGGCAAATCATCTTTGATCCCAAAGAAACACCTGGATGCAGATTGTTCACTTGACAGTGGATGAGTAGCCGTAATAGTGTCATCATTTGTAGGTCATGTGGGCACAGAAAAGATACATCCCAAAGGCTCTGCCTTTGCACAAACAGTGTGATGTACCATTTGGCTCCCAAGGCATTCCAAAACACAGTCAGAAAGACTGCCTAACTTTCTGTGCTCCGCAGACCAGACCTCCCACTACAACTGCTCCATCATGGGTTAACTTTGTTTGCTATCACAGACAGGCTGGATTGCCTTGCCTCATCTGTTAGGAAGGCATTTCACCAACAAACTAATGAAAGGCAGTGCATTCTTTTTGTGTGCCTTTTTTTTTTTTTTTTTTAGCCCTGTGTTTTTACAGGCAGAGACTGTAATCAGCTGTCATGATAGCTATAATCAATTAGCTTATGGGCTGTTTTTCTCCATCTGGACTAATTGAATAGTTGCTTTTGTTTTTATTTTTGTTTTCCCTCTCTACTCATTCCTGACTGTTACTATTGAACCATGTGACTAAACCCCCACAAAACCATCAGCTATTCCTCTCTCTCTCTCTCTCAGCCTTCTTTAAGATGTGGCCGTAACCCATTCATCTGCAGAGAGATTCACATCTGCATTAATATTGAGTAGTTACTTATTTGAAAAATATACATAAGTGGAAAGCAAAAATTTAACTCCTTGGATGAGCTATTTAAATTTAAAATCACAGAGGATTGCTTTCAGTCAACTTGTATTGGTGTTTGTGTTGTTGGGAGCCAGCTGTGCAAATCATGTCCTCTGTAGCTTCAAAGGAAAAATCTAGGACTTTTTAATGTAGAGAGGTAGCCTGCACTTCCTTGAAAAGGTGGGAGCTCCACTGCACTGAGGAGGGTTAAGCAGAGTGTCAGATTAGTAGAATTAAGGGGAGAGAGGTAATGGGCACCAGAAAATATTTGTTTCTATTGAAGCTGAGATTTTTCTTCAGTAACCACAAGACAAAGATGCTTCCCTAACAGGAAACTGAAGAACATGGTTAGCAGAGAACTTTTAAGAGTTGGGCAAACATTTCAGCAAACATTTTTTGCATGCCTACATAATTCCAGATCCTCAGTGAGGACAAAAAGGAAAGTAAGACCTAGACCCTGCCTTCAAGGTGCTCTGAGTCTAGTAGAAGAAGAAAGATTCACAAAATAACAAACACTAAGGCACCTGGCTGGCTCATTTGGCAGAGCATGCCACTCTTGATCTTGGGGTTGTGAGTTGGTGCCCCACGATGGGTGTAGAGATTACTAAAAATAATAATAATAATAAATAAACTTAAAAAAAAAACACTACATAGCATTAAAGATGCCATATAATGGCAAAGGGGAAGAAGTGGGATTAGAGAAAGAAAACATAACTTTTCCAAAACCTTATGTTGAGTGCTCAAAAGGAAATCAGCCCTGACCCTCTGTCTTCAGGTTTCTATCTGCAAAATGGGTATAGTCCATGTCAATGACCTAATTCTTTGTGGAATGCATTTTGAAGTACAATTAGAAAGGACTTGGAGCTGTTTATACACCCCCAAGGATACGTATTACATAAATTCCATGTGAAAAACACAGTACATTTAAAGCAATGCTCATTGAACTATTCATTAAATTTTGTCACCAGTTTTATAGAAAACTCACTAAGGAATCTTGAAGTTCTCGTAGAAATAAAAACTAAGCAACGGTATGAAGTCCACTGGTTAGGTAGGGAAAGCGGCCAAGGATCCCAGGACCTGCTCCCAGGGCTGCTGGCTCCTTGTAGTCCATTTTAATGACCCTGCTGTCTTCACTTCCTTGTCTCCGTGCTTGGGGGTCTGACTATAGATTTCCTGATACAGTTTTGTTCCACTGAGAATTAAAACAAAAACCAAACAAAATAAACAAACAACAAAAAAAACTGTGCTCCTGCCTTTGGAGATAGGATTATTTTCATGGAGTTTTAAAATGCATTCAGTGGATCTTCACTGAGCATCTGCTATGTGTGGGGCATGGCACAGACATTGGAGGGCGAATCAGACACAGTCTGCATCTTCACAGAGCTTAGAATCCAATTACGGGGCAATTGCAGTACAGTGCAATCAATGTGATGGAGGTCTCACAAGCTACACTTAACTCAGCTTGACAAAACAATCAGAGAAGCCTCCCTGCAAAAAAAAATATATATCAAAGCTGGGCTGTGAAATTTTAAGAAATTAGTCTTGAGGAGTAGAAAGGAGGAAGAATAGTAAGTAGAAAAGTAGGACAGCAAGAAGGAGCACTCAGCCGGTCTTAAAAGTGAAAGTAGTTCAATAGGCTGGAATTTAGACCCATGTGTGAAGGAGTCTGGATTGCTAAGGAGGGCCCACATCACAGAAGGCTTTTTATACCCAAGCTGGAGTTTGATCTTTAGTCTGAAGGTACTGGGGCCAGTTAAATGATTTTAAGCAGAAAAGTGACAGGAGCAATATTGCCATTAGAAAAAAAAATCACTTATCTCAGTTGTGAGGAGAGTGGATCATAGGGAAGACAATTATCGAGAAGATAGGGATGAAGGTTGTTAGTCTGCGGGGTGGGCAGGTAAGATGTAGGTCTCAGGTGGCTGAGCTCACTACTGTCTTTCGTGCGGAATACTATGAGGGTTACCCTCAAGGTCATTCCCAGGCCTTTTGAGCACAAGGACTCTCTTCTTAACTGCCTGGGAGTGGTTGTATTTTTAGATTTTGTTGATAGAGATAATACTCAATGATACAATAATATACTGAATTAAATTTAAATGAATGCATATTTATTTGTCACAGTGTAACCTATGTACATTTAACATTAGTAGGATATATATAGGAGACATTGTTTTTTTCAAGATTTATTTATTTTATTTTTAAAATTGTTAAAAAGATTTTATTTATTTGAGAGAGAGAGAGAGAGGGAGAGCACACGCTCATAAGAGGGGTAGAAGGAGAGAATCTTTAAGCAGACTCCTGACTGAGCATGGAGCCTGATGCTGGGCTTGATCTCATGACCCATGAGATCATGACCTGAGCCGAAACCAAGAGTTGGAGGCTCAACTGACTGAGCCACCCAGGTCCCCCAAGATTTCTTTATTTATTTTAGAGACAGCAGGCCAAGTGTGTGTTGGGGGGGCGGGGAGCAAAGGAGGAGGGAGAGGGAGAGGGAAAGAATCCCAAGCAGACTTTGCACTGGGCATGGGCCCAGCCCCAAGCAGGGTCCAACCCCAGCGCCCCCCGCTCCCCCACCCCACACAAGGCTCCATCCATCCCACCACCCATGAGATCATGACCTGAGCAGAAACCAAGAGTTGGACGCTGAGCCAGCTGAAAAACCCAGGCACCCCTGAAGGAGACATGATCCATTCAGTCTATAGAATGTTTGGTGCCTGGTGAATTTGAGGATTCTTTGTCAAAACACTAAGCATTCTAGTGAGGTTTTGATCCTCAAACTTGGACCCAGAGGCAAGGAGGATTTAGAATTGTAGTTATCAGTAGTTAGTATGTTAACTAATCCTTTTCAAAGGGTTGATAGGGTGTTATTTGTTGAGCTTACTGTAGCCGGTAGCCTTACAAGTACCACCTCATTTTACTAGGAGAAGTTAGTAGCAAGGTTTGGCTTCTGACGGACATTACTTCAATACCTCTTGGGGTTCAATGGATTGAATATTTGAATTCCAGTTCTACCACTTACCACCAGTGTGATTTGGGGTAAATTATTTAATTGCTAGTAATATGTTTCCTTATCCGTGAAATGCGCATAATATCTACCACATGGAGTTAGATCATTATTAAAGTAGATAATGGATGTTTAAAACCTTGATAACTTTTAATAAATTATCTTCCCATCATGCCTTCTTTACCTTTTATCCCTTCCTTATCTTTTCTCCCCGTTTCCTCTGCATCTGCCTACATTTTAGTCCCTTCTTTTCTTCCTTGATTTTCTTATTTCTCCTTTTTCTTAATCTTCACATTTTATTAAACTTTTTAATGTTTTTAGTGTTTTTTTGTGGTTAGCGTAACTGTATAGTTACATTTGTGTTTCCTGTTCTTAATTTTAAAGAGCAGCCAACTATCTGTGTTTTGTTTAATCACTTAGGAATCAAGTTGCTGTGTATGTGTGGCTTCAGTAGAAAAACACTTCCCACTCGCATATGTTTGACCTAATAGTTCATTTTCGGGTCCACTCTGGCAACTTTACTTACTCCACACTCTTTGATCCTCTAGAGATGAATCATCCAATGCCCGAGTTAAAAGACATCTGTGTTCCTAGCTAATGCTCTCTTCATCCTTGCACATTTTCAAGTGCTCTGGCAAATACTGTGTGCCCCTGTCAGAAAACAGGGATGTCAGCCAGCAGTTGATGAAGCAGGTGAGAATTACAAAAGATGCAATTGCCACAGTAGGGTAGAGAGAGTTTTCTAAAATGTTTCTTGGAGTTTATCCATCTCTTATTTTTAAAGCATATTTACCATTGTGCATTAAAATCTCAGGTAAAAGCCTAATGAATTAAACTGGAATAATTTATCTTCTGAAAATGCATTCCTTACACCAAGTTGCCAAATAACCACACCCTTTGGCCTAGATTTCAAGGCCTCCATGATCTGGTTTCAATCATCATTTCATTTTTTCTTCTTGTTGCTCTTGTGAGGACATGAACCCCCCATTTAAATATTTCCATCAGCTTCCCCCTGAAAAATACTTTCGCATGCCAATCCCCAAGTGCTCTTGTGCCTGTTGTTTTCTCGACTCTGGAAATCCCTGTTTTATGCAAACCTCACCCATTTTTCAAGTCTCATTTCAAGTCATACTTTCTCTGACCATTCCAAGTTCAAGTGACCTTCTGAATTCCTCTAGTGTGGTAGTGTGATTTCCAGGGGAAACTTGGGGATCTAGAGCTGGAATACCTTGGTTCAAATCTTACCCTAGAGATGTGATTTTTTTTTTTCTTTTTTGCCTTCTTTGGACAATTTCCTTATCACTAAGAAGTCAGGTGAGATCTTAAAGGTTGTGAAAAGGATTAAAGCAGAAAACTGGGTGAAAGCATTGTTTAACTGGTATAATAATCTTGCCTAGTATATTCAATTATTGTTTCCTTTTAATATGGTCATTTAATTAGCAATTAGACATATTTAGTAAACACTCAATTCTTAAAAATTAGGATGGGTATGTTCTATATCAGGACTTCTCAAATGTTAATGTGCACACGAATCACTTGGGGATCCCGTCAAGATGCCGATTCTGATTCAGTAGCCCTGGGATGGAGCTTGAGCTTCTGTGTTTCTAATGTGCTCATCTATGGACCATACTTTGATTAGCAAGTATGGTCAACCCAAATACAAAGGTGAATGATAGAAATACCCATACTCTCAGTCTGCCCTCTCTGGCTGTAGCCTATAGACATGGGATTTGCACAGTGACCTTCTTCCTAGTGTCCAATTACGTTTCTGTGTTTATAACTTTCTTCACAACTGCAAAAGCTGGCTAGCTTGGTACATAGCTTGGTCACACATAGCTATTAGTCAGCCTGGGGTGTCAAATGCAGTTACCTCAGTATAAATAGAAAATTCCCCAGGAAACTTGCAGGGCTCCCACAGGGTGAACTTGATCTACACTGAGGTGCCTGCTACATGACGGAGTGAAGTGACTCACTTGACGTCAAGGCACAGATGGACGTCATCTCGCTACCTAGAGAGACCTTATGCAACTAATGATTCCACAGAGGTGTCTAAATGAGGAGACACAGTGGGAGGCTGCGTATCCAATCAACCCTCAGCAGTGCAGAGCCTCCACTGACCAGAGCGATCACCGCATTTACAGACCCTGACCCACGTGCTCTTCCCTTGAAACAGTTTACTGGGGACTTCATTTTGACCTTTGAAGAGTTGCCAGTCTTCTTATCTAATTCTTCACGTGTGCACGAGGCAAGAAAGCATGTGTATCTGTTTTGAATTGCCTAGTTTCGTTGCACAGTTCCTACGGGTGTGTGGGTGTGGAAGGTGACTGCTGATGCCATGGTTTTGCAGCCAGGCCCACTCACCCTCTGGCTCTGGGGACTTCAGAGCTGTTACCTAGTCCAAGCCTTGGGTTTCCCATTTGTCAAAAGGGGCTGTTAGAACAAACGAGATAGTCTGTGTTAAATGTCTAACATAACCCCTAGCATAGTTCGTGCTCCACACACATTAGTTATGTCTATTAGATTATCAATGACAGTTACTGGCTTACTTATAAGGCTTTATTAATGTAATATTACATTTTAGTCCTTTTCCTGTGGCAAAAACACACAACATTAAATTTACCATCTTAACCACTTTTAAGTGCACAAGTCAGTAATGTTAAGTATATTCGTATTGTTGTACAACAGATCTCTTGAACTTTGTCATCTTGCAACACAGAAATTCTATATCTGCTAAAAACTAATTCTCCCACTTCCCTTCTCTCAGCCCCTGACATTTCCTCTTTATTTCTGCAGTATATGGACATGAATCCATTCCACATGCCCTCAGCTTCCTGTCACTGTTAGAAAAACACATAGAATTTGAAGTAAGAAAATTTAGATACAAGACTAAGCCTTGGATTACACTAACTACATGATGTCCTTGTACCAATTACAAGCTTTGATTATATCACCCATATCTGCAAATAGGTACAGGTTGTATGAACTGCATATTGTTAATTAGTCTGTAATCACCCCCTGCTCCTTCCAGTACTCTTCTTCTGTGTTCCTAAAAATCATCCATCTTAGCATTGGCATGTTATACTGAAATTATCTGCCTGATGGGTATTTCCCTTGAGTAGACAAAAAGTATCTTGAGGGCTGGGGTTAGGTGTTAATTCAAATCTAATTTTGCATGTGTGAGACCAGTCCAGGACACTGTATATACTTTATAGTCCTCTCTCATTTGCTTTCATGTGCTCCTAGGAGCCCCATTTTCATCATGTAGCATTTCCCTTGGTTTAACATCCTTCTGTACAAACTCTTGGCAAAATGCCCACACAATTATGATTGGTAAGGAGGAACAGACCAATCCAGTGGAGCATAGACAGCAATAGGGTAAAATGCAAAAAAAAAAAAAGAAAGAAAGAAATCCTACCCAGATATTTTAGACTGTATCTCTCCTTTCAAAATCTACCTAGTTATGCATATAACTTTCTTCTGTTTCCTCTGCCAGGTGTCTGGAGAGGTCAAGAGCTATCTCATTACCCTCCAAATGATTTGGGGGGGATCACTTCCATGTACAACAAGCTCTATTCCTGAGGATCTGTATCGGCAGTTAATTTAGAGAGTCAAGGTTCACCTTCTGAAGCAGAAGCCAAGACAGTTATGTAACCTGCAGTTCCCTGTGGAAAACAAAACCTGCAGATGCTCAGAAAGCTAAATTAAACTCCTGACTTGCAATGCAACCACCAAACATCATGGGCAGTCTAAAGAACATTACCAGCACCAGGGTGGTAATTGTAATGATGCTGAATCAAACACTGTATTCATCTTCCAGCCAGTGTGATTTAAAGGTCTGCCTGGATTAGCCAGCCAGCAAGCATGCTGAGGTTGAGCTGAACCTTATAATGTGGTTTGTTGCTTAATGAGGAATTTTGTTTAAAAAAATTATTATTATTATTTTGCAAAATTTGGTCATGTGCACCTCTGAGATTTTTTCCTTCTCTCAGGAAGACACTTTCTTAGGAAAGATTCCATGACCTAGATTGAGAGGAGGGCCTAAGAGAATGAACATTATTGGCAGCTACCCCAGGACTCATGTTTAGGTCTTACCTTTAAGAGAGGAAGGGAACTGGCAATGATTGAATTCATGCCACCACCAGGCACTCTGCATACATCCTTCCAATAAATCTTCAGGTGAAGTGGGGGAAATGGGCACCAGTAATCTCATATCAGAAACTATGAAAAACATATTAGAGACATGAAATAATTTGTCCACTGTTCCAAATAGTACGTGGAAGACTGGATGCAAACCAGATCTTTCTGTCATGACCCAAAGAGAGTGCCAACACCATCTTGTCCCTTGACTTCCAGCCCCCCTCTTCTCCCTCAGAATCTGGGTTCCACATCCCTTCAAATAATGGCACTAAAGTAGATCCCAAAGTCTTCAGAATCTAAACTCAAATTATAATTACCTACTATTTACTAAGCAAGTACTTTAAGAAAATATATTGTTCTATAATAAAAACAAGCCAGGAAATACTGCAAAGTAAACAATTTTTGACCACATAATGCAAGTGATATTTTTTAATTTTATTTTATTATGTTATGTTAATCACCATACAATACATCATTAGTCCTTGATGTAGTATTCCATGATTCATTGTTTGCGTATAACACCCAGTGCTCCATGCAGAACGTGCCCTCTTTAATACCCATCACCAGGCTAACCCATCTCCCCACCCTCCTCCCCTCTAGAACCCTCAGTTTGTTTCTCAGAGCCCATAGTCTCTCATAGTTTGTCTCTCCCTCCAATCTCCCCCCCTTCATTTTTCCCTTCCTACTATCTTCTAATGCAAGTGATATTTGGGGGATATATAAGTCCAAATATTAGAAAAAGATTGTGATTATGTTGTCTTGAAAATGAGTTCCAAATTTCTTGCCTTGTTATATGTCTTCACACCTTCCATAGGTTAGATAGCTGTTTCTCCTCTTTGTTTATAGCCAAAACTTGGGACACTGATACTTTCTCCCTGTCAGATGTTAGTTAGCAACCTATAATGCACTTACTCATTTTCAGTATGAGTGCTAATCATTCTTACCAAAAGCAAATGTGGTTCATTCCCTGATGTAACATTCAATGAATATTTTCTGAGCACCAGCTGTATGCTAGGTACTGTCCATCCATGAGATACTTTGTGTTCTAGAGCTTTTCCCATATGCGCAACAGTGGACTTTCCAAAGGCCCTTGTATCTAGTTTAGGAACTCCAAATACAGTGTAAATACTAACAGTATAGAATTTCCAATAATGATGATTATAGCTAATATGTATTTCATGTTTGCCATGTGCCAGGCCCTAATGATGAATGCTCTTGCATGTACCTCATGTAATCTACAACAACCATATAATGAAAATAAAATTAGTGTTGTGCCTTTTTACAGGTGAGGAAACTATGGCTGAGAAAGATTATTGCATAGTTTGTTCAAGACTGTATAGCTAGTAAGTATCAAAGATAGGGCTCTAACCCAGGCCCATCTGACAGAGAGTCCACATTCCTAACCATGATGTGCTCTGCCTTCTGGAAAATTCCATTCTATCAGGTCAACACAGATGTGCTGGGATATAAAGATAAATAAGAATAGTTTCTGCTCTCAAGAAGCACTAGCTCCCTGTGGGGAAGAGACGCTCAACTGGGCTCAACAAGCCTTGTGCTTTGTTATATTTCATACCCTGCTAAGTACTGGAGATAAAGCAGAAAGCAAGGGATAGGCACAGTCTCTACCCTCAAGGAACTCCTACTCTGGTCAGAGACAGACACAGAAACAGGAACTCAGAAGGACAGCTGATTCCTACTTCTGCTTTCCCATTTTGGAGAAGCTTGGATATTCATGGGCACTGAGAGAGGCAGTATTATGCTTGCGCTCTGCAGCCAGTCCCTCAGTTCATCCTCACTCTACCATTTATTTATGACCTCAGGCAGACCACTTAGCTTCCTGAAGCCTGTTTCCTTGAATTTAAAAAGCAGGGGAGGGCGCCTGGGTGGCTCAGATGGTTAAGCGTCTGCCTTCAGCTCACGTCGTGATCCCAGGGTCCTGGGATCGAGTCCCGCATCGGGCTCTCTGCTCCTTAGGAGCCTGCTTCTCCCTCTGCCTCTCTCTCTCTGTCTCTCATGAATAAATAAATAAAATCTTTAAAAAAATAAAAATAAAAAGCAGGGGAAAGTGTAATCTACTTCATGGAGTATCTTTTGAGGATTAGGTGATAAAATGTATTCACAGTATCTATACATGCTCAATAAATGTTAGTTACTATTATTATCATGTCCTCATGTGGCTTAGAAGAACCTTACACATGGTGCCATCTCTAGGCTCAGTCTTCTATCTTTTCTGCTAAATTAACTAAAGGTATTGATGCAGCAGCCCGCGCTATGCAGGTATAACCTGACACCACCTTGCCTCAGCGGCCACACCTCTCTCTGTTTTCTGCCCAGAAATCCACTCACCACTCTGGCATGCACAGAACTGGAAGTTCAAGGATGTTGATACCTCCTGTGGCAACTCTTGATAGTTCCTGGTCTGAAGGTGGGAGGGAATTAGTGGATAGAGCCTCCCTTCCACATCCTTTAGAAAGAGAGTTCTGAATTGCATTATAGATGCTCCTCAGAAGGTCCTGGAGGGATTGAATCTGGGTTGCCCACAATAGTGCCCAGCAGCCCAATGACACTGTCATTGTCATTGCACTGTCTTTCCCTCCTTTTCTGTCCATTCTTCCTGGTTCTTCAGTCCTCTTTGCTGGGATCACTGCTCACAATGAACTGTCATAAGCAAGCCTTTGAATCTGACTCTGCTTTCTAGGGGACTGTAGGAGTGGACATGGGGAAAGTGTGGGAAGGGGGAAGTGAGAATAAGAGTTTTCCAGACTAAGAAATGGGTCATTTCCACTTCACAAATTTGGATCTCCTCTCTAACATCTTTGCCAGTCAGCCGGCCACTGCTTTAATATATCCTGTGAAAGGAATGTACTATGTCCATTCCCTTTTGCAGACACCTCTGTATCCCTAGCAACTAGCACAAGACCTGACATGGAATAAGGACTTTATAAAGATTGTTGAATGAATTTTTACATGAAAAAATATTTGTTCGTTTCTATAATGACTGCAAATCTACTTTCCTTTGCCTTCCAAGCATTAGATCTAGTTTTCCACATAAAATAAGGCTTTGTATGCTTTTGAATCTATGTGGGTTTTTTTTTTTTTCCCACAAAGAAAATTCATTGGCGGGGACTCTGTAAGTCTTTAAATGATGTATATTAAAAAATAATAATGGAAGTAGGAACTGTGAATGTTTCTACCTTATTTAATTGGGATAGAAATTTTGTTTCTTAGATTTACATAGTATTTTTTAAATGTTAACAATATGGAAAATAAAGTAGATTTGGAATCAGAGGGTTAGAAGTTTAGTCTGTATAACAATATTTCAGTGACTTTAATGTAAATTCATTGTTTTTCTGCTGAGTTATAGTTTTTTTAAAAAATTAACTTTTTCGGATTATAATGGCATTACATGTTTATTGTTAAAACTTTGGGATATATACAGAAGCATGTTTTTTAAAAAAAGGAAAGAAAGAAAGGATAAAAGAAACGATCCATAATTTCCACTAGCCAGAGGAAACAACATTTGACATTTGGTCTATTTTATTTTAGTCCTATTTGTGTGCATGAAATATATAGGGCAGGTTAAATTCTATGTGAACCTTCCTTTCCTGGTTTACTGCAGTTACATTCTAAATCAGTGTTTAGCCATGTTACATAACATGTTACTAACATTATTATTAATGCTGGCAAAATTTTTCACGCTTTCAAATGAATTCTTCTCCACACTACCATTGCCCACCAGAGTTTTACTTAGAAAATTAAATACTTCAGGGGCACCTGGGTGGCTCAGTCGGTTAAGTGGCTGCCTTCAGCTCAGGTCATGACCCCAGGGTCTTGGGATTGAGTCCCGCATCGCAACCCGCATCCAGCTCCTTGCTCAGCAGGGAGCCTGCTTCTCCCTCTCCCTTTCCGTCTGCCTGCCACTCCCCCTGCTTGTGCTCTCTCTCTGTTAAATAAATAAATAAAATCTTAAAAAAAAAAAGAAAATTAAATATTTTAAAAGAGTATTTTCTAGTTAGAAAAAATAAATAATCAGCAAATGATACCTATTGATTTTGTTATAGAGCTTTACAACTTTTTTCCCTCACTTCTATAAAATTGGAATCATACTGTGTATAGTAATCACCTTTTTCATTTAATAATGTTTTAGGGCATTTCTTCATGTCATTACTTTTTTTCTTTTCTTTTGTAAAAGTGAATTTTGAAGAGATCTAGGATACTATTATGGGAATGTGACACTATTGGTTTAGTCAGTTTGTCATTATTCAACTTTTAGGTTGTTTCTGTATTTTTACTACTGTAATATTGTTATGATGAGCATTAGGTTTGTTTGTTTTGGTCATTTATGTTGGATGATACCGTAGCTTTCATAACTCTCTAAAACACAAAGCTTTTCAAGAGAACTGGTGTGGAAAAGACAGATTATTTGAAATGTAAATTTTTTTTTTTTTTTTTGCTGAGGTTTTCGTATGTATTATTCCATTAATGTTTGACATTAAATATTACATGTACCTAGATTAGCAAAGCACCATTTTGTTTCTTGGTCACTATATTTTTCATCAGTGGGTTTACAGGATCCAGATTATGGGATTTCTGTGATACATTGAAAGATTCCCTTTAAATGCTATCATAAGTGAGCTTCACTATAAATACATTTGTAGCTTAAAGAGGTAATGAGTTTTTACCAGTTAAAGATGCAGGATTTAAAGGCAAGAGCCTGTGGTTTTCCTAGGGCTATATGAGAGTTCAGTCCTGTCTATAAAATGCCTGAACAGCACAGATGTACCATAGAGGATAACGTGTTTTCCCCACTGGGGGCTGGATTGAGGCATCATTATATTATCATTTTTAGAGCATTTGGGAAGAACTACAACTTCTTACCAGCAGAGTGCATTTGCTATCTTTCCATCAACATCCTCTCCTAAGTATATTTGTATGGGCTACAGAAAAATTGCTTGGATTTAGCAAGCCTCATCTGTTAACTCTTCTTTCTGCTCCAGCTCTATGGACCTGAAGTAACCTGACATCTTGTGAAAGGAACTGCTTTGGTTAATGTTTATTGGTTCATGAAGGTCAGCTGAGTTAAGCGAAGCTTTCACTGTAGCGAGGAGAGAGGGAGAGAGATATCAGAGTGTCTCCAACCTCAGTTCAACACACAGGAATTAGAGCTTTCACTAAGTCCAGCCCAGCAAGATCATGGCACAATTTAGAAGTGCAAGCTGACCTGGCTTCCTCCACCTTTGAGCATCTTTCTGCCCTAACAGACTCAGAATTCTCTCTTCCAAGGCTGCTGTCCAAATCCCCTACTTTACTTTTATAGGCAGTAATGGTGGCCACCATTTGTGGCTTGGTAGTAGATACTTGGCATTAATTATTTCAGTCCATGAGATAGGTCAAATTCTCTCTCTTTATAGTTAAAGAAATGGAGATTCACAAAGGTTAAAAAAATACCCACCATTGTTAAGTAGCAGAGGATATTTGAAACTGTATATGTCTGGACTACCACCCTCCCCCCCACCCCCAGTTTACATCTTCTTTTTTTTAAAGATTTTATTTATTTATATTATTGGGGGGGAGGGGCAGTGGGAGAGGGAGAGAATCCCAAGCAGACTCCATGCTGAGTGCAGAGCCCGACATGGGGCTGAGACCCTGAGACCATGACCTGAGACAAAACCAAGAATTGGATGCTCAACAGACTGGGCCACCCAGGTGCCCTTACGTCTTCCTCTTTTTGAAATAAATATTTTAACCAGTACTGACACTGTTAATCCTTTTGTACTAAAGGGAACTACCTCCTTAAGAGAAGATTTGTAAGCAAAATAGAAGTGGGGAGGTAGGGCAAATTTGCTGACATGTCCTTATCTCAAGCCAACATTGAATTTGCAAAGGATAAGTTCCTGGCAAGATCAGGCAAGACACTCTTTCAGCAGGTATCTTCTAAGGGTGGTAAAGGTAGAACAAAATTATCTTTCCACCATAATAATATGGAGCACTCTGAAGGTGGTCCCTGGCAGGGCATTGCTGACTGTCTCTCAACTTGTTTAGTTAGAAGTTGAGTTGTCAAACACACAAAAGAACAGAAACTTTTTTGCATACTCAGCCCTGTGTGAAGGTGATGAACCTCCTGGCCCTCCCTGGCCATACCTCTCAGGTTGGCTTATTCATTCCCTGTACCTGTTCACACCATTCTTCTCACTCCTCCTTACCAGTGTCTGTGCCCTCTTGTTGCTTTTGCCCTGAACGCCTTATATGCACACCTGTTTTAAGCCTTCCATCAGGCATCACCTCCTCCATGAAGCCCCTTCCTCATCCTTGTAGCACTCCCTCTTTATGCCCCAATGTGCCTGGCACTTTCTTCTATCATAATATCCCCAATGCCATATAGCTTTCTTTTGGCCATCTCCCCTGCTGGGCTGAGAACTTTCTGTGTACTTGAACTGAGTCTTATTCTTGGGCGTCCTTTACCCAGCCCAAAGCTTGACCTGAAATCGTCCCTAATCAGTGATGGTTTTGTGAACAGCTGAATGAATGAAAAAATAGATGGTAATTGTAAGGGCTAACATTTACTGAACATCTACTATATCCCAGGCACTATGCTCAGCATCTTAAATACGTTATCTCTTTTGATCCCCATAATAACCCAACAAGGCAGGTTATATTTATCTCTGTTTTACTGATGGGAAAATTAAAGTTCAGCCAGGCTAAGGAACTTGCCCGAAGCTACTCAACTAATGATTGATGGAAACAGAATTTGTGCTCAAATCTATCTGCTTTCTGGGCCACCATAGCTAACAATATGGCAGCTACACCCGGGTGCCTCATCACCATCTCCTGGACCCCTGCCTGCTTGCTCCTTTTATAGAACCTACTTAAAGGAAGCATCTTACCAAACCAAGACATCCCGTTGTGTGCTATTTCCCCAAGTGCCTAAAGTGGTACTTTTCTGTGCTCCAGATGCTATGTGTTTTAATCCTAAAGGAACTAAGAATTAGAGTCTTTATTTTGTCAGCCACTTAGCATAACCCTAAGTAAAACAGTCAATACTAGAACGGTTGTTGGGTTACAATATCTGAATACTCATGATTCACTGTGATTTCCTACCTTTTGTATCTGATTATTAAATCTTCTTTTTCAGTGCCGATGGAGCAAAAAATGAATTTTGTGACTACAGTTTTTTTTTTTTATTTTTATTATTCTCATCGCATTGTGGCATTTCCAACTAATCCACCGAGGTGTATGCTTTAAGGACATTAAAGCATTTTTAGCAACACAGTGAGAGAAAGTGACATTTCATTGGCATCTGTTCATCTTTTCCCATGTTTTGTTCTGAGGCATACCTGTTTTGTTTTGTTTTTTTAAGATTTTATTTATTTATTTGAGATAGAGAGCATGTGAAAGAGAGGCAGAACACAAGCAGAGGGGAGAGGCAGAAGCAGACTCCTCACTGAGCAGGAAGCCCAACGCGAAGCTCAATCCCAGGGCCCTGGGATCATGACCTGATCTGAAGGTAGATGCTTAATTGACTGATCCACCCAGGCACCAAAGGCATGCCTGTTTTAAATAACTTCTAACTCTTGGAGTCATGGACAGATTTCGTTTGTGTTGGAGTTACAGTTCTGTACCTTTCCATACCCGTTAGCCCAATGTGTTACATAGTTCCTGGGTGAAGGCTCCGTCTTTGTTTCTGGATGGGCAGTTTGCCCTGAATCCCTGGGAACAGTGCTGGATGATTGAGAAGGAAATCAGGTCATTATGGACTTTCTGCTCCTTAAGCTTCAGTAAAAGCCCCAGCAGCCAGCCTCCTGCAGACTTGTCTCCAGCTCTTTGGGCCCCTGAGCAGCAAGTAGAGGCCAAGAAAGGGCTCCTTCCCACTCTCTTTCTCAGGAAGAGATAATAATCCCCACTAATATGTACTTACTGCTTGCTATGTGTTAGGCCTCATGCTAAGCTCTTTAGATTATTCTGCTTATTCTTCAAAACAACCTTATGAGGTATGTTCTAATTGCTATGCCCATGCTATTATTTAAAATAATTTAAATATTTGATTTTTCTAAGATACTAAGTTTTTTTTCCTCCCCTCTTCCCATCCACCTCAGCTAGCTAACCACTTTTTTTTTAGGTTTTTAGAGCACCTTTCTGGAATTCCTTTGCAAATACTGCAAACTGTATACATATACATACTTTTTTTTTCTTTTATCCCCTTTGTTCCACACCAGAGGGAGCATCCTATTCACTCTGTTCTGCACTATTCTTTTTTTACTTATTGAATTGTCTTGGAGATCTTTCTATGCCAGCACATGGACAGATTCTCCATTCTTTTTTTTTACAAATACATGGTAGTCCAGGGACGCCTGGGTGGCTCAGACAGTTAAGCATCTGCCTCGGCTCAGGTCATGATCCCGGGGTCCTGGGATCAAGTCCCACATCAGGCTCCCTGCTCTGTGGGGAGCCTGCTTCTCCCTCTGCCTCTGCTGCTCTCTTACTTGTGCTCTCTCTCTCTCTGACAAATAAATAAAATTAAAAATCTAAAAAAAAAAAAAAAAAAAAAAACACGGTAGTCCAGTGTAAATTGTGCCATAATTTCATTACCCGATTTTAAAGATGGAACCCCAGCCCACAAGGTTAAATAACTTTCTTAAAGTCAAGAGAAGGACCACTACATCTGACCCCAAGAGTCACAGAAATCGAGAGATAACTGACAAATCCAGGCCACAGAGCTCCTCCCTCCCTGTTCGGCAGCCCCCTGTGCTGCTCCCTGTCATACTTCCTCCCTAAGGCTGTGCTCTCAGTCGTAATGGTTACTGCCTGAAGTGGAGCAGGTTGATGTGCTTTGCTTTCTTCTCTCTGTCCTTTCCAACCGATCTGACATATTTGGGGTCCTATCCCTCTGTTTATGTCTGCCTTTACTGTGACCTTTTAGGTGTTTGCTCTAACATCGTGGAGTTGTTCTTTGTGATAAGCCTTGGAAACTTGTGGTTGACTGCAGGTCCCAAAGTTCCTGATGTTTGTGTATATTAACAAGTCTCTCCCTGCCCTACTGGACCTCTATCTGCAGCCTGCCGCCCACCTGTCAAAGACCTGGGCTCTCTCTAAAGCAGCGAGGGGTTTTGATATTTTTGGACATCATTTAGCTGCCCTCCGCCTGTCAGTTCAACTGATCCCCGCTGTCTGGTTCCGAGCTCTTGGCTAAGACCCCTGCTTTGCAGCCATCTCTGGGAGGCAACATAGGGTGTATTAAGGCTGAGGTAATTTAGTAAAGGCTGCCAGAACTTGGCACAAAGCAATAACTCAGTAAAGATGAAGATGATGATCATGTCACATAATTCTTTCAAAACCAGGCATACTATAAGTAAAATTATTATTCTTATTTTATGGATGTGGAAACTGAGGCTCAGAAAGGTGTTTGTTCTGCCAGAGCTCACATAGCCATTAAGTGACCAGGGTAAGATTCAAATCAAGGTCCTTCCAGGCTAGAGTTCTTTGTATTATATCATTAAATAGCATTCAGGAGAGACTCATATTAACAAATGGCACAGTAAAGCCCAGAGTTAATAAGGCACTGTACATATAGTTCAGGTTCACTCACAAAATAATCTTACTATGAGAAAAGCTTCATGATCGGCACAAGACTCTGCCGCCTCCTTCAGCACATTACGAGTCTGTTAAAATGAAATACCCAGTCCCATTTCTGCACGTCCATCATCTGTATATTTGTTTCAGTCTCAGAAATGTTTGAAACAATTTTTTTTTTAGCCAGTTTTGGAAAGAAAGGTTCCCTTTCAGTAATCCTAATGCTAATACTAAGAGTTACCATACTTGTTCTGTGCCAGGCACCGTACTAAGCTGTTTGCTTATTATCTCATGCACCCCCATAACTACCCTGCGAGATAGGCACTATTGTTTTCATTTACAGATGGGGATCGACGCTTAGGTGTGGTGAAGTGACTTGTCCAAGGTCGTAACAGCTTAGTAAGTAGCAGAGGCCAGATGTCAACCCTGTGACCAAAAGCCAGCCTGTGACCAAGACCCTATATGAGATGGCTGTTTTACTATAGCTTCTTCTCCCCACTGGTAGGGAGTATGACAGCCGCCTCACACCTGTAACAGGGGGCAGAGTCCATGATCCAAGCCTATCACAAGTCCTTTAGAATCATTTCTTACTGGTCAAAGATTCTAAATTACATGTCACTATTCTTACCAGCTGGATCACAATGCTCTGGACCTCTCTGTTGAGGAAAAAATATCACAACGTGATGCATGTTTTTTTTTTCTTTTTAAATCCCACTAGCACTGTTAGCACCTTTAATTTTTGTCAAAGTTTATTACATATGTTACCTCATTTGTCAAGTCGTCACCTTTTCGCATCAGGCTGCTAGTGGAATTCTCCTTCCATACCCCTAACACACTCCATTTCTTTCTAAGCAAGGCCATTCGCAAATATGGTCTTTCAGTCCTGGTATTTAGAAACCACTTATTTAAGGGGGTTGGGAGTTATTTCTCTTAAGGAGGGCTTCCAAAACTGAACTCACCCTGGCTTTAAAGCCTTTTAAAGACGGTTAGATGCCATTTGCTTCCCAAGACTTTGGGAACATAGACCTGCTGCTTAGGAGCCTTCTTTGAATTAGTATTACAACAAGCCAGTTGCCTATGGTTTGATTAATTACTCATGGCTTCTCACATAAAAGTAATTTTTCCTGAGTGATAATTAAATGTCAAGTATGTGTTATCATTTTAGAGCTAACTTCATTTTCTTTCTTTAACAAACAGTAACAATAGTAACAAATGTGATATTGTCACCTTATTTGAACTTTATTGAGCACCTATACTATATGCTAGGTGCTGTTCAAGGCACATTGGATTGCTTAGTAGAAAGAGAAGAACCCAACTTTTTCTTATTTCTCCTCCCACAATACAAAATGTTATGAACACTGATCTGTGATTTCTTTGAGGGCAGAGAGCATGTCTTTTTCTTATATGGGGCACCTGATAATAGGACCTCAGCATGGAAAGGACTTCTTTGTTTAAAGTGAATGACTTCTTGCTTCATCTGCTTTCATAAAGGGAACTATTAGTAGTCTTGGTTGACCAAAAAGAGCCTTCATATGTCTGCTTGCTGTGACAAAGATCAAAGATGTACGTTTGGTAAGATTCTCTATCTCTGGGCTCTCCCATAGTGCTTTGCAAATCTCAAAGAGCAATATCACTTCATCCATTTGTGACTGAGTTCCTTCATGTCAGGGACCCTGTCTTCTTCCTCTTTTTTCCTTACTGTGGTAGATGTCATGCTCTGCATGTAGGCATTCAGTCAGTATTTGTTGAACTGAATTAATCACAGGCTGCTTCATTTCCCTCCCAGAGAGCAGAGACCACATCTTGACCATTCCCACTTCTATCTTATCTATATCTGCATTGTGGCACACATTCTGTACCTAAAGTTTGGTCAGCAAACGCATATGGACTTCAGGTTTCATCTTTCCTTTTGCTGAGTTCTTTATGCTACCATTTTGCTTTTTTAAAGCGAGACCCCCGGAAGTATGCATCAAGGCATTGACTTGCCCAAGGAACAAATAAGAGGAACCAAACACATGAATAAAGTGCCTTCTCATCTACAACCATAAAATGTCTCCCTCTCACCTGACAACTTGGGAAACAAGGTCCAAAAAGGAAAGGACTCATCTATGGTCACATGGAGAGATTGTACCAAAGCTGGAATTAGAACCCAGATTACATGACATCCAACCCAAATTTCTGTCTTCTTAGCATCTGCCCTCTCCCTTTGTTTACATACCCACCGCAGCTGCCAGAGACCAGGCCCTGTCCCTCCCTCCTGACTGTTCCCCGCTGCCAGGCTCAACACCTCCAGCCCAGCCTCCACATGGTTGCCACGGTGATCTTCTAAAGTACAAATCATATCTTGTTTACTCTGTTGTGTAAAGTGCTTTAGATGTTCCCACCACATGTGGGATAGAGTCCACACTCTTTCACATGATCCACAGGGCAGTGAAGGATCGTCTCCTGAACCCCAGGCCTGCCTCTCATTTCTCCCCGCCAGGAACCTATTTCCCAGCTGTGTTCAAGTGTCTACAGGGACGCTGTACATGGCCGCCCCCATTCCTCCTCCTCTCTCTGCCCAGACCATCATCTCAATCAGCAGCTTCTAGTATCTTCTACGCAGACAGGGAGCTCCTTTGCTGAACCACCGTCTCTGTCCTCTGCCCCCACCCCCACACTCCCTCGCTCTTTAGAGCTACTCACTAAACACCTTGTGTTCTCCCTTCTACCCTGTGGCTCTAACACTTCTTTTGCTTACTTTTTGAATACATGTCTCTCCTAGGAGGCCATGAACTCCTTGAGGACAGGGGCTGAGTCTTATTCATATTTGTGTTCCCAGAACCTGGCAGTAGGTCAGGCATATAATAGACCTCCATTACACAGCTGCTGACTCTCTGGAATAAATATAACTTCCATAACCCTTCACAGTGAATTAACTCAACTTATGGTTTTCTTTAAATTAAGCCTCACATGGGATGATAGTTGAATTATGTAAGACTTAAAGGAAGGAGAATATATTTAAAGAAAAGCAGCACTTGGAAATGTCTTGCTTTTATAGGTGGTGCACAAATATTTCACAGCAACCATAGGATAATGTATCAGCAAATTGGTAATACAGAGTGGCCAGAGGGCCACTGAATATCTCTGTGGGGCTGTTCATAACTGCCTTCCCACTGCTTCTCTTTCCAGCCCCTGGTTTGCTGAAAGGAGTCAGTGTGGTTACCTGTTAAGTGAAGAGAGCTTGGGTCACATTCAGATCCTTCATCAGGGATTAGATTTTCAGCTACTTTTCCAGCTCAATTGTTAAATTCATTCCGCCTGATTTACCAATTGCTGAATTGTTCATTTGTTTATTTATTTATGATGTGAGTCCCCTGGGCTTCAGAACTAGTTTCAAAATGCTACCGCTCCATGTGGTTTAAGTAGAGCATACTAAGGAGAAATGAGAGAAACAATGGGACTGTGAGGTTGAGGGGAAAAAAGACACTGCCTGGCAAACAGGAAGGAAGCAGGGAGAAATTCAGATCCTTTTTTCCTTATGATTTTTGCTGGGGGAGGGAAGCTATTTTCAGCAAGAAGACATGCTTTCGACTTCTACCTGCAATGATCTGATATTCAAAATCCATGAGGTCTGAGTTCGTGAATGACTTTATGAATCATGTTGAGGCAGGCTCATCTCTGGAGCCCGGGACAATAGGCTTTGTTCTTTCCTTTTTCCTGTCTGTTTTGTTATTCTCTCGGGCCCTTCCTATGCTTGAGTGCACGTGGCCTTGTAGGACATTCTGCCTGTGGAATGAGCCAGGGTAGGTGTCTTGGCTTTGTGCATCCTGGATTCTCCAGCAGAAGTGCCATGCCCCGTGATGAATTCGTGTTATTTGCACAGAGCCAGGAAGGAGATGGTAGTTAGAGATGGAGCTTTGGGCATCTTTCAGGTCCCAATTAGAGTCCCAGCTTTGCTGCTTCCCACTTGAATGATCATGGAGATTCCACTTTGTTTAATATTTCTGAGCCTCAGTTTCCTTATCTCATAAGAGGGGCTAATTTTTAATAACACATAATAAGCCTGTTCAGAAGATTAAACAAGCTCTATGAAAGAACTTCACAGTAAATACTCTGGAGCCATTAACTATTTTTATAAGATCTGAATGTACTTTCATTCTACACAACCACTGGTCATCACAGTGTCCGTCCCCCCTCCCCCTGCCCCCGTGAGAAAGTGTGGGAAGGCATTGTTGACCCCATTTGGCAGGGGGGAGGGGCTCATAAACCTGAGATCCCCCCCAATAGTAATTGTCCCCTCTCCACTCGCCACCTTTTGGTTGTGGTGGCATATTCTCTGTTCATCTTTTCCACAGCATGACTCAGACCTTTTCCTTCTGACAGCCAATCTTCTGAATGAGGGACAATAACAATCAAATATTTTGGCGTTATTCACCAGGAGAGCTAATAGCTCTCTTTGCTTTCTCCATTTAGGAAACAAAGGCCACTGTTTTAGAACGCACTGAGCAAGATGGTACAAAATCTGACTGGGTCACAATATTTGATTTATATTGTTTTCCCTTTGTATCAAAGAAGAAGAGGATGGGGTACATGTCCTCCATGAAGGAGAGCGGGAGAGAAGTGCAGAGTGGCAGGCACAGGGCTGACTGAGTTGTCCCCGCACCTTACTGATGCTCATGGTCTGATTGCATGTTGCCTGCTGTTCATTTGGCCTTTCCTGAGAGGCCTGGAGGTCAGAACAAGGACTCAAAGTTTCCCCAAGTTGTGAAAGCTATTTAGAAGCTGCATACCCTCCTCAGACTGTCCAATGACTATTGGAGAGTATTGAAGGAATGGTTGTATTGGCCAGACCTTTGTTGTATGCCCTCAGGATCCCAAACCCAGCATGGCCTGGTGTCAGTGGGTGGGCAGGGGAAGGGTGGGTCAATTTATTTCAGACTATTTGGAAGAGTTAAAACAAAACAGGAATACATTAGTTACAATACTAGTTCTTATAACAATAAAATCTCAAAATGAATAATGGTTTAAACACAACAGAAGTTTATTTTCTTTTTCATGAAGTCCAAAACTTGTTTTAACTTTTCTCTGGGCAGTGGTTCAGAGACTTTTTCTATGCGGTGTGTGGCTCCTTGAGGCTTCCAAGGTCAAGGATTCATTTGCGTCAAGCTGGTGGTAGAGAAAGAGGACGTGAAGGCTTTCAAGGGGAATGTTTCTATGGGCAAGGCCCATTCCATTTCATTGGCCAGAACTCACATTCCCTTGGCCAGAACTGACATAAGGCCGCACTTAACTTCTAGGTGGGGCCTAGTTTTGTGCTCTAGGAGAACAGGAAATGATTTTGGTGAACTAGTCAGTCTCTGTCACCGAACAATAATGACAAGAACTAACATTTATAAAGCATTTGCTTTGTGCCAGGCATTATGTTAGCACTTTATCTTTATTATTTTTAAATTTCATATACCATATGACTCGCCAATTTAAAGTATACAATTCATCTTTTTTTTATATTCACCGAGTTGTGCAACCATCACCATAATCAATTTTCAATCATTTTCAACACCCTAGAAAGAAACCCATATCCATTAGCAGTCAGTCCTCACTTCCTCCCAATCCCCTCCCCAACCTGAGGCAACCACCACTTTACTTTATGTCTAGATAGACTTGCCTGTTCTGAACATTTCATATAAACAGAATACCTACATTCTTTTATAGAATCCTCACAACAACCCTACAAGGTAGGCATATTGTTATTCCCATTTTACAGATTAAGAGGGGATCTCATTGCCTAAATGATTTGCTAAGTTTTAACCCTGTCCCTCACTGAATGCCATCATCCTGGGCTGAACCCCAAGTATAAAGAATAATCATGCCATGATTTGGAGGGAAAGAGTGGAAGGGTGTTTGTTTGCTTTTAATGACCATCATGGCAAAAAGCTGCCTTCTTCATGGATGGCTCCATTACTGAAGCGACAGGCATTTAGGAGAGAGCTTGAGATTGAAGCCCAGACCTACCACTTTACCAGTGTATGCAGAGTATATGGTCCTTAATTCCTCTTGAGTCTTAGTGTTTTTATCTCTCAAACAGGAATAATGTATCTCTGCTGGGAGGATTCAGTGAGATTAACTGGTGCGAAAGCTGTTCCCACAACTTTATGCAGTTGATGCCTTGCCAGTGTGCGTTGTTCCTGCTTAGAAGTGAGATTCTGGCTATAACTGGGCGACCACAGAAATTATGTTAATGTATCTGGGCCTCCAGGATACTGTCCAGGGAGAAGTTTTTGTGACTGGAATTTTATAGCATCCAGATTACAACCCAGGAGTGGCTGAGACCCTAGGAGGATCTGGTGCAATGAGGGTGAGAAAAATGGGACATATTCTCCAGGATAGAAAAACAATGTGCAGAGTCTCATCTGTCAACTTCGGATCTCAGCTGGGCAGAGCCGCTTGTTATAGGCACCAGGAAAGAACCAGCTGAGCTGGTGAAAGTTGGAAGTTCCTTGGGAAAGAAGATAAGCTGGCTGAGTTTCTGTAGGCAAAGAGCCAGTAATGAGGTTTCCAGCTTTCCATCACATGCCCTTTTCATCACTTTCAGCTCAGCCAGAGACGGCAAAGCCTCATACTCGGGGACCAAGTGTATATTTGAGAGACTCAAGGAGGTAGTTATAAAGGAGTGAATTGTGCTTTTGTTCCATTGACCTGTTCCCCACTCTACCCTGTCCTGAGCCATCACAATAGGAAAATCTAGGCATGAGAGCATCCCCACTCTACCCTGTCCTTAGCCATCACAATAGGAAAATCTAGGCATGAGAGCATGGAGAAGACAGTGGGGGAAGTTATGTTGGTGGTGGCTGGCTCAGTCATATAGCCAGAAGAGATCAGAGAGAAAAGACCTGGACTCTAGGTAGGATTATGGACGTATTTCAGCCTTAAAAATATGCCCTAGAAGCCTCTGGTTCTGCCAGTGACTTACTCTCTCTGAGCCTCCGTTTCCATATAGGATTGTTATCTGGACAACCATGCAAGCTGCAACCTGCATAATTCCAGGTGGCTCCATTCATATACACTAGGGGTGTATATTGTAAACATGTAACGGGCCAGATACTAAATATTTTAGGTTTTATGGGCCATATGGTCTCTACTGCGACTAATCAACTCTGCTATTGTCATATAAAAGCAGCCATAGATAGTACATAAACAAATGGGCATGGCTATGTTCCAATAAAACTTTATTTATGGGCACTGAAATTTGAATACCGTATAATTTTCATGTGCCTCAAAGCATTATTCTTTCTTTGATTTTTTTTTCAGCCAATTAAAATGTGAAAACCATTCTTGGCTTACGGAGTGTACAAAACCAGACAGTGGGACAGATTTGGTCTGCAGACCATGGTTTGCAGACTCCCAACATACACTAAAATATGTTTATTACCCTCTAGAGAGATGCAGTGTGGTGCCCTGATCCTTGTAAGGGCAAAATAAGAAAATACATCTAAAGTGATTAGCATAGTATCTGCCCCTTGTAAGTGGCCAGCAAATAGTCATTACTACTATTAGCCCCTTAAAAAAAGGAATCTGTTTACTCTGTTTGTCATGGACATTTGGAAAGGGAGGCAGTTACATTTGGTTGCTTAATATTTCTAGTATATTAAACTTTTACTATTATTAAAATAGATGTTAAAATTAAAAATACAAAAACTGGTTTGGACAGGTAGTGGTATTAGTAGGCCATACTGTTTTCGGTTTTTTGGTTTTTGGTCTTTTCTTTTCTTCCTAATGCCCCAGTGTTGCCTCTTCAACTTCTAGATGTGTCTTTAGTACTTGGTCTGTGCTGCGAGGTACTCCATGAAAAATGAGATGAGATCTTTTCTCTCTAGGAACTCTTAGTATTCTCCAAAGCGAGTGTATACATCCCAAGAGTATGCAAGATGACAGCCCTTCCCTTTATGTAGATTTTTCATCTCAGCCTTTAAATTTCTATTCTCATATAGGTTTTATAATGTACATACTGTGCCATAGCACAATGGCTGTACATCCTACAGTTTATAAATATGTAAGTATTTAGATAATGAGGGCATGTGCTCGAAAAATTTTAAATGAGGATGTCAGCAACCAAACTTTAAAGACATTTGGTCTAGGAGGAAGTAAAAAGTATCCTGATGGGAAACAAGAGTTGGTATGAGTGATGTAGGTTCTTATTCACAATGACACAAGTGTTTTTAAGATATGAATTAAGATTTACTCTGGTGTCTATTTTGTGGCAAGTAGGTAGCAAGACATTTTACATTTTTAATTTCATAATAAACAGCTATATGAAATAGGTTCTACTATCCCCATTTTATAGATGATGAACCAAGAATCAATTTGAAGAAGTTAAGCAACTTGCAAAGGTCAGCTTGAATGAATCGGGACTGTCTAACTATAAAGCATGACATTTTCCACTTCAGCCTTCATTGCATTGAAGAAGTTCATGAAAAAGGAACCATCATTCTTTGGCATTCCTGAACTCCAAAGTTAGTTGCTTTCCCATTACATGTTCTTAGGTTATTGAGTGGTAAATGGATAAAATTCCACTCCCCCAGAGATCCATGATCAACTTCTTGCCCCCATGCCCACCCAGGACCTTTGTGTATCACATGCTTCTTACTCTGAGTGGAATCTCCTTAATTGGATATCTGCTAGTTATCCATCATGAGTCAGCTTAGACATCACCTCTTCCAGGAAGCCTTCCTGACTTTACTCCCCCCCAACAAAACTAAATTGGAAGCCTTTCCTCTAGGCATCTATAGAACTTTAATGAAAGACCTTATAAAATAAGCTATACACTGTGTAGTTAGCTATTATCTGCTCATTACTCCCTAGAATGGGAGTCCAGGGAACAGAAAATCTGGCCTTGATTGTATTATTCTTCTGCCATCCAACAGAATAGTACAGTGCCTGCAACATAGTAGGCCCTCCATAAATACTCATGGAATAAAGGAATTCCTTCTTCATTGATTTGGAGTCTGACATGACTTTGGCAAAGAAATGGGTTGAAGTTTGTCTTTACCAAAGTTTCCTAGGCTAGGACAAATTAGTGGATATAAATTAGATTATAGGGGACCAGATAATGGAAAAACAAAGCAATCCTTCATGTGTATGAAGGCTTTTTCCTTCTGGGTTTCTCAGAAATTAAGGAGGATGCACAGACTTGAATCAATCAAATTTATATTAAAATATATCTGATTTGTCAATATATATCAATTTATATATATGTATAAGCATATATATATTCATGTGGGTGCACATATATAAGCCCACACATATTCATGAGCATGAATTCATAAAAATAGACTACCCCAATTTTTATAAGCTGTCTATTGGATCACAGCATGCTCAGCAAAAGGATAAAGTTTATTAACACTCTCCAGGTTGGCTTTCCTACAGAGTCATCCAGCTGCTTTAAATCTCCTTTGGTCATAAAGCTATTTCCCTCCTTACCTCTTCCTTTAAAGGGAACTAGCATTACTGAGAGCTTTTGCAATGTTATAGATACTCAACAGAGGTGATCTCCTTTAATCCTCAGATATTTGTACAAACCCATAGGTCCTGAACCCAAAGAAAATGGGTCAAATCAAAAGCAAGTCAAGAATTTTACTGAAATTGAAAATGCTCACTTAGAAAGCAGGAAGAAGAAGGGCGAGAAGACTAAGAAAAAGTCAGAATTATGTTAATTTCAGTTACAAATGAATATTGTTAAATTCAGTTATACAAATTTGTCACATGGGATTATACCAAATTAATTTATCGGTAATAAAGTGAGAGTGTGACCATTAGCACAGACTTTTTATCAGAGCAGGGAGGGGCCTTTTCAGTTGCTTGAGAGAAAAGCTTTCTTCCCACCACCAAATGTTGCTACATGTGAAGGGCTTTCTTACTCGTTGAAAGGGGACAGCATTGGAACAGTTGTCCCCAGACTTTTATAATTCATAGACCAGAAACACTTCAGAACAAACTTTTATAGGCCAACAGAATTGCCAGCTTATCTTGCCAATAAAATGAAGAACATGGGAAAAAAACAAAGCAAACGGGATTAAAAACTAAGATCTATTCTTACCATCATTTCAGAAATATAAAGACAACTTAATAGCAAAAACAATGGGAAGAAAAACCAAATAGGAGGAAAGACATAATCTTATAATAAAGGAAGGTAATTTTAAGCTTGATGAAAATCACCACACCCTGCTTACTCTTCTCATTCTGCCCTGGAGAGAAGGGTCAGGACCAGGCTCCAGGGACCACTGGCCCAGCTATGCCTAGGTTTGAAGCCATGCACATCCTGATTTAAGTTCAAGCCCTACAAATTCCTAGCTGTGATACCTAGAGCAGGTTACTCCACTTTCCTGAGCTGGGATTTCCTCTCGTGTCAGATGAGGATTATATCTGACAGACTGCATTGATTTCCTAGGGCTGCTGTAGCGAAGTATTACAGTCTAGGTGGCTTACCCCATCAGAAATGTATTGTCTTATGGTTCTGGATCCCAGAAGTCTGAAAGCAAGAGCCAGCAGGGCCATGCTCCCACTCAGTTTGCTGGAAAAGGATCTGTCTCAGGCCTCTCTCCTAGCTTCTGGGAGTTCCTGGGCTTTAGCAACATGACTCCAGTCTTCACATAGTGTTCTGACTGTGCGCACACCTGTGTCCAAATGTCCCCCTTTTGTAAGGACACTAGTCTTATTGGATTAGAGACCCACGTAGAATGACTTCTTAACTAATTACATCTGACACAATCCTTCTTCCAAATAATGTCACACTCTGAGGTATTGGGGGGTTAGGACTCCAATATACGAGTTTTGGAGGGATACAGGTTAACTCATAGCACTGACCAATCTCATGGAATTATATCAAAGCCATTCACAACACAGGCTGAATACTTTGTAAAGTCCCAGGGCAACATAAGGGTTTGTTTTTTCTAAGAAAGTTTATAATTGAGAAATTCATGATTTAGGGACAGGAAACGATTTACAAAAGGATATATAACTAAGAAATAGTGAAGCTAGGACTTTGAACACATCCATTTAATAAATATTTTAAATACCTATTACGTGGCAGGCCCTGTTCTAGTGATAGAGATTCAGCCTTGAACAAAATAGACAAGGGCTTTGACCTCATGGAGCTTAAATTCTAGTGATGGTGGGGGAGGGGAATAAATGTTAATGAAATAAACAAGTAAACATATAGCATACACTGAAGTAGAGGTAAGTACTCTAAATAAAAATAAAGTCCAATAAGGGAGTAGCAGCAAATAACAGCGGAATGGAAGATGCCATTCTATATAGGATGTCAGACTTCTTCTATGAGGAGACATGTGCACAGAATCTTTCCTGACTGCAGTGAAGGAGCCAATTCTAAGTGAAAGGGGAACCACTGAAGGGAAGTGAGAGGGGAGTGTAGGGGTCTGATTTTTTTGTTTGTTTTGTTTTGTTTTATTGGCAGTAATTATAACCATTATTTTATGTATTTTTTAATATGTTATGTTAATCACCATACAGTACTTCATTAGTTCCTGATGCAGTGCTCCATGATTCATCGTTTGTGTACAACACCCAGTGCTCTATGCAATACGTGCCCTCTTTAATACCCATCACCAGGCTAACCCATTCCCCCCACCCCCAGAACCCTCAGTTTGTTTCTCAGAGTCCATAGTCTCTCATGGTTCGTCTCCCCCTCTGATTTCCCCCCTTCATTTTTCCCTTCCTTCTCCTAATGTCCTCCATGCTATTCCTTATGTTCCACATTTTTGTTTTAAAAGAATCACACTGGCTGCTGTGTGGACAGTAATTTGTAACAAGGCAAGAGGCAAGTAAAGAAACCAGTAGGAGGTGATTGCAGAGATCCATGTGAGAGTTGGTGGTGGTATAGACTGGGGATAAGGGCAGAGATGGAGGAAAGATTTGGGATATATTTGGAAGACAGAATTAACAGCATTTGCTGATGAATAAGATGTGGAATAGAAGAAAAAACAAGAGTCGAGAACGCCTGCCAGGTTTTTGGCCAGAGCAACTAGGTGAATGATGATGCCGTTTATCGAAACATATTGGGGTACACCAGATTTGGGAGAAGAAACCACAGTTTGGTTTTGGACATTTTAAATATGAAAAGCCTATCAGACGGCCGAGTGGAGATTCTTAGATGTGGTATGCAACTGGGTGTAATAATCTGGAGTTCAGGGCACAGTTTGGGACTAGTGGTAGGTAGTCTATAGATGGCATTTAAGCCTTGACTGGATATGGTGGCCTAGCAAGTGAGTGCAACTAGAGGGGTCTAATGATGAGCCCTGGGGCACTATAAATTTGGGAGATCAGGAGAAGGACCCAGCAGGAGAGACTTAGAAGGATGAGTTGGGGAGGTCAGAGGGAAACCAAGTGGGTCTCAGGAACCAAATAAGGAAGGGGGTTGATTCAGGGAAGTTGTAACGAATTCTGCCAAAGGGCTGGGAAGAGATCAAGTACTACCTGGCCATTAGTTTTGTTAGTGTGCCGGTCATTACTTACCTAATGAAAGCAACTCTGGTGGGATTTTGAGGGTAAATTAAGTCAGTCAAGGAGAGAATAGGATAGGAGGAAGTAAAAACAATGAGAACAGACACTTATATTTTGTGTTCTCTGCTACATCAATTTCTTAGAAGCAGTAGATGTAACAGTTCCGAGAGCAGGATCTGCAATCTTAGACTTTGGTCATTATTCTGACCATGCCATTTATCAAGTCACCTAACCTCTCAAGCCACCTAATCTCTACAAAGTAGAGATAATAGTGTAACCCATTTGAAAATGCTGTGAGGGTTAAATGAGATAAGCAATAAAGTTTAACACCTTGCTAGCCCATAATAAATGCTCAATAAATATTACAACTTTCACTAATGTCAGCAAAGTACTGGTGTAGGTTCAAGGCTCCACACAGTTTGTTATGTCTTGGAGCAATTGGTAGCATGAGGGGATAATTACGACAGAATACATGTTATTGTATGAGGGTGCCTGGGTGGCTCAGTCACGATCCCAGGGTCCTGGTATGGAGCTCTGAGCCCTGCGCCCAACTCCCCGTTCAGTGGGGAGTCTGCTTCTCCCTCTGCCCCTCCCCCTGCTCATACTCTCTCTCCCAAATAAATAAATAAAATCTTAAAAAAAAAAAGAATATATGTTATGATTATCCTTAACATGGGAACAGAGCAGTATGTTATAATGTAAAAACTATAAACACTCATCTATATTAGTTTTCCATGGGGTGTGTCATGGCAGAATAGCCAGGCAATGCAGGGGTATAGACAAAGAAATGGCTCTGGCAGGAATTTGGAGGGATCATGGCAGATGAAGGATCTGGAAATCATGGAAAGTCTTAGAATAGACCATGCCTCATCAGGTCATAGGGTGGATAACCCACATATCAATATGTAGGAAATAACCATTTATCTTGTAAGCATAGTTATCACTTATTTACTCTTTGCTACACGCCTTTCTAACCATTGAGAAACTCAAGTCCCTCTCTCCCAACCCCCAATATGTCGCATACCTATGCTCCTACAGTGCCTAGTATTAAGTATGGTCATGAAAGAGGCGGGCACCTCATCCATGCATATTCCAGACCCCCTAGTAAGATGCATATAGGGAAAAATAAACAAAGAGGGGATAGTCTATATGTGAACAAATTAACTTGGCTCTTGAGTCATTCTCTAGAAACACAGAGCTAGGAAAATCTCTCCTGTTTAAGTCTGCATAGTCTGGAACATTGTAGCATCACCTTGTCCCATAGAGGGCTACCACTCAAGGAATGTTGATTGCATACATTGAAGATAGCAGTTTCTTAAATGGATGGACGACTTCATCAGATCAAGAGCTCACAGGTGGCCAAATGCTAGGGTATATTGACTTAGAACAGGAGTTTGCAGTGGAACCTTGAGAAAGAGATACCTGTCTCCTTGCCTGGCACACCTTGACTTAAGGGCAGTAGAGGTATAGTTGTGTGCAGACATTCACCATCATGATGAATTTTGTGACAGGTGCTTGTTTGAAACAGGTGAAGTAAGCCTAGTTGGTCTAACTGTGAACAGTAAGTGACTGAAAATATGCTTTCCTGGGCTGGTGAGTCCATTTGACTAATGGTGGAAGCGGAGTAGAGAGAAGCTACTGAGCTGAACAGGCAACCGAGAGCAGCGCCCTGGGCCTGCCATTCTCTGGCAGAGAGCCCGTGCATTCCTGGTGACATTCTGCCATCTACATGACGGACGTCTCTGAGGCTGTCGCCCCTTCTTCACAGGCAGGCAGATGGGAAGACTCCTTGGCAAACACCAACTGACATTTTAAGAGACCATTTAAAGGGAAAGTGAGGCAGAAACCCATTTTCCAAAAAGAAGCATGCTAAGAAGAACAGTCAGCAGGTTAGGATTATGCACTATAAGTCAGATGCTGTACTCTCATGATACGGTTAACTTCATCTTGCAAGGTAGGAATTAGCAAACCCATTTTATGGATAAAGCAACGCATTTTACCGTGAATTAGTGGCAAAACCAGGGTTTAAACTGAAGTCTGGTTCCAAAACCTATGATCTTTTTCTAATTTCTACTAACGGCCTTAGTAAGTAAATCTGCTCCCATTGCTCATCTGCCTCTGACAGTGAAGTAGGAAACACTGCTTGGGAAGGGATGGTAGGTTTAAGAGTGTGGGCTCTGCAACCAGGTTGCCTGGAGTCAGTTCCAGCCCTGTCACTGAGCAGCTGTGATCCCGCTTGGATTTGTTAACCTCTCTGAATCTCAGTTTTCTCATCTGCCATATGTTGTTCACGATAGCTCATACCTACCTCATCAGGATGTTTTGAAGATTAAATGAGTCTGAGCACCTAGAACACTGCCTAACACCGTAAGGACTCAGCAGTAGCTCTTCTTATTATCAACGACATGTTTTCTAGCGCTGATATTCAGTGAACACAGGGGTAGTACTGGCAGTCAGAGAGGAAGCAAACAGCACAGGCACTGGGCTGCTCCCCCCGCCCCCTGCAGCCTGATAACGATTTGGGGGTCAGTCAATGATGCTGTTACTGATTTCTGCATGTCTTCTCATATCCAGGGCTTCCAGGCTTTAGAATTAGCATAGTAGGCTAGAACAACACTGTTCTTGACATCAGAAGACCTGGGTCGGGGTTCAGGCTCAAATCACACTTGGAAACTGTGGGATCTGGGCAAGTCCCTTTATCTTTCTTGCTATGGGTTCCTCATCTGCACAGCGAGGAGGTTGAACTCCTTCATCGCCAGGGTTCCTTGAACCCCTCGATTTTGGTGAACATTCAGCAGAGTCACTTAACTTCCCTGAGCCCTGGTGGCTCATTTATATTGTAAGCACTACACCTCTCCTCGTTGCTGAGAGGCTCAGAGAGAGTGAAAGTGTCTGGTACACTGTGACATGCTCTGCAAACATAAGGGCTGATCTTTGCAGAACTCTGATGAGAATTAACCCTGAATACTATGGCCCGCTAGGCATATGTTTGAGATGCAGGGGCTTTTTGCATTTTACCATCTTTGCCTACCCCACACTGGGCTGGGTGGATCCACCTTAACAAGGTGTGGGGGAACACAAGTGGAGGATGGGGGTATAGTACTGATGGTGGGAAAGCATCTTATTGGTTAATGCTGGTATATCCCAAGCACCAATTGCTGTCGCTGCTCCCAAAGCTGATATGTTTATCAGGATGAGTTACAAGGAAATATATGTACCCAAGGAATGAGAATGATGCATGGTCACCCCCTGTGCTGTAAAATATAAGAGTCTAGGAGGGGCTGTTTTATAATTCATCAGGTTTCGCTAGTGAGTTCCGTCAGAGTCTTAGTTATAAAGGCAAGTGTGAACCGGACGGCAGACAGGAGAACCTGGCACCAAGGAGACGGAGAAGCTGCCTGTGGTGCCTCCTGCCTCCTCCCTGCTTTGTTCCAATAATTTTGCGCTCGGTAAGTTCCCTGGCTTTGCAGCTAATCATTGTTGTTGAATAAGCTTGGCAAATGAATGTGTAGTTTGGAATATGCACTTGCTGTCAGAAGTGTGTGTCAGTGTTTGGGCTCCTGACAAATTCCACAGTTCCCTTTAATGAGCAAAATAGCTTAAAAGATGAAACAAAACCTGACAAATTAATTATTCACCTTGATCCTTGGAAGGCTGCTTTCTTTGGTTGCTAAAGTTTCTCAGGTTTCATTCTGTCAGTTTCATTTGTTGGAGGAGCTTTGAAAAGAACAAGTCTCTTTGTCACGAAATTGTTTTTCTTAGCTGCCAAAAGGAGGTATGTACAGGGGTGGTTTGTCCATCCCCACCCCCAGCTTACTCTCCCCAGCAATCGGTAAATCTTAAAACAGCCCGTTCGTTTGCCTGGTAACCAGCTCCAACAGAGCTGAACCTGTGCAAGGCAAGATTCAAATTGCAATCTTTTGTGTGAACAGAACTGAGGGGCTGTGAATAATTGTCATTGTGGAGATGATTGTGAAACTCGGTATGGTGGTAGTCCCTGCATTTTGCAGGGATGGGATCAGAATCCGGAGGAGATTTGCATTTGGCATGCCTGTTGATGATGTGGAAAGGGAGTGAAAGAAAAGCCTGGTTCGTATGGAAAGAGCTGTACAACACACCCGTAGGACAAACAAATGCACACGGCATGACTGTTGAATTTGCGTAACTTGTAATTGTTTTCTCTAGTTTCCTATTGCCATTAAGAATTACCTGAAGCTGCGTTTTGATCCTCAGCTGGGTTTGCTCCAGGTCCTCGTTCTGGGTCCTGGCGAGAGGCAGGGTGAGCGCTAACTCCTGGTCAGCAAGCCATAGGAAGTCATTTCCTCCTCCTCCGAAGGAAAGAAGCAAAAGCTGTACCTTCCCGGACTCCTTTCTGCTGTGTTCTTTTGCCTCTGTCCAAATCTCATGGAAACCAACAGCTTGACGTACTTTTTTTTTTTTTTTTTTTTTTTTGCAGTAGCAGATTTAACTGTGGTGTCATATGGCATATTATATATGGAGAGGAATAGCAAGACATTTTTCTGAATGTTTAAGTGCATCTGGCTTGTTGACATTTGCTTTATTTCACCAGCAAGGAGCTACTGTCTTCTGACCCCATACATGTTTGTCTGTCCGAAGTGTTTACCTTACGCATAATTGCACTTTCTCTTTACATGTAGAATCTGTAGGTCTGACAAGAACATCCTCTTTATCCTCAAGGAAATGACTTGTTTTAGCATCTCTTTGAAAAGAACGGATGCATTTATTTTTCACCAGGGGCTTAGCTTGCTCTTTGATTTTCCTGATAAAAATTTTGGTCATCAGTACCACTATACTTCCGATAAAGTTATTTCGCCTTTCCTAGTATACTTTCCGATTGTGCCAAAACTTGGCAGATTTGGAATGTGGAATATATCTTTTTGCAGAAACACATTTTTCAGGCATATTTCTTTTGTCCATAAATAGCTTTTCCATATTTTCCATTTCTCTGAAGAAGTTCTGTTTAAAAGACTAGAGGAGTGATGTATTGTGGTTGACACTTAGGGGTGTGTAACCTGAGACTTGGTTTTTAATCTACAAACGGCTGCCCCACATGGGGTCTGTAATATGTCTTTTCGTCTTATGTTCAGCTTAGAGCCTCTGGGCTCCAGCACTAATGATTAAGGTAGCAAATTCAGCAAATCATTGCAGGTATAAACAAACATCTGCATCTGATAGTCTGACCAGCCTGTGAGGCTTTGTGGAGCTTGGGACACACAGCTGAAGGTTCCTGAAAATGTTAATATATTTTAATGCCAAGAACAACATAGTTGTAAAGTACTTTTGCGATGTATTGTGCACTGGATTTTACCGTGCCACATTTTTTTAAATCGCACGCCAGAGCCCATGGTTTATTTTGTGGCCGTATCTGGGTTTTGATCCAACGTGGTTTTATCGAGAAATAAACCAACGTACCGATCTGAAACTGAGTTTCTTCTTATTTGGTGGTGGTTTTTTCATCTTCTCCACCCGCCAAGAATAAGATCTATTTATAGCAACAAAAGAAAATTTAGCATGAGTTATTCTTAATTAAATTTGCAGCAAGACAAACATGAACTGTGACAGGAACCTTCTGAGAGAGCACATACACACAAAAACACGTCTCTCAACAAAGGATTAAAAGCCAAAGAGGCATTAACATTTTGCCTACATGACATATATGATTTTCTTTGAGAGAGATTGGGAAGGGTGAAAGGGGGAGAGGTTTAAAGGAGCTGTTCGGAGCCTGGCTTCGGCTGTGTGGGAATGAAAAGGGCAGGGGCTTTGTGTGGCCGTGGTCCGTGCCTCACTCTCCTTATCTGTCAAATGGGGGAGGGAAGACTTAGGAAGATTACTCCAGAGAGCTGTTGTATGTAAAGCACGTGGTACACTGTGTGGCACAAAGGGGACCCAGTAAAAGGTAGTCGTTCTTGTTACGAGTCAAATTTCACAAAATATGTTAACAAAGTCTGATGTTGGTTTTGAAAGAACTGTACACAGTAAATAGGAAGGTTATAAAAAATTTTTCTTGTTAGATATAGTTCTTATAGCTAGATAATCTGTTTTTGTTTTTGTTTTGGAAACCTAGTAAAGATGGTGTTATTACCTTTCAGTGTACTTTTAACTAATTCTCAGAATGGCATCCAAAGTCCTTACATTATTCAAAGAACAAACTTGGTTTCAATTGGGGAGCATGGAAGCAAACTGATGCCAAATAATATGATAGCCTTCTAAGTTTTTTGCTCAGCATGATTAGGTCATAACTCTGGCCCCGACACTGCATTAAAGTACCTGATTATTATAATAAATATCACTGATTAAGTCCCATGCAGAGTATTCAATGTCTTACCTTTATTTTCTCACTTAGTCCTCATCACTATCCTACCAAGTAGGTTCTCTTTCATTTCCCATGACCAAATGAGGAAATGAGACTAGAGAAAATCTCGTTTAAATACTACTAATTTAAATTGGGGCATGGCAGCACCAGAATTTGAACTCACACCTGTCCGACTGGAATCTACACTGCAACCACAATACACTGGAATTATCCAATAGGATTTGCCCAGCTCTATATATGCTTTGATTCTTCTCCCTACATATTTAACCTCTATCAATTTAGAGGGTGTAAAAAAATAATGTTGAAGATTTCCTTTTCTTTTGTTCTCATTTTTGGTCTATGCCAATCAAGATCACATTTTCCTGAGCTCTCTTTGTAATTCTCACCAAAATATAAAACTTAGTATAAAAAGATATAAAATTTTAAAAGGTCACAAACCTACCCAATTCAAGATACTGTCTAAAAATCACCCTGAATCACTACTGTCCTTTGACCTGGGCAGCCTTCCTCTGCACCTCTGGTTTTAGAGGAGTCTGCTTGCCAAGATGTGGGCTTACTTGGATCTTGGTCTCTAGACCGTATTCTGGATAAATAGAGCCCCAGAATTTCTTCCCCAAACAACCCTGAGCCCACTTCCAGGAATTAGATGCTGTGCCCACCCCTGGGTGTGAACGAAAACCAATAGGCTGCTGTTTGCCTTGGGAGTGGGGGAGATGGCTAGGGGATGGGAATTTGTTGGTCAGAGCTTGGACTCATGAGTTGGGATGTTCACATATCGACATGAAAATCGTTCTGTGGTGCAAGAAGAAACAGTGGCAAAGAAGAGGGGCTGGCCCAGGTGTGGGGGTCTGTACTTGTGTTCTTGCTCTGGACCCCAAAAGTATTAGGGACAGTCCTACCCTGTGCTGAAGAATATTTGCTAATATTTCAGAATAGTGAAGCTAAAATTCCAGTGGGTTGGTTTTGTGGGGCTTTTGTTTGTTTTTGCTTTTTTGACCTTTTTTCCTATTAAGCCAACAGAAATCACTTGAACAGGGAAGTGGCCAAAGCTATGAAGATCTCAGACTAAAAGCTTTTTAAGTTCCATTTTGGAACTGACAGCAACATGATCCATCGAGGCTAGACATTGGCCTTTCTTCCAGTTCAGGGGCATAGACTGACTTTGGAAGGTGACTGTAGGGTCAGCTGGATTAAAACTCTCTGCCGTTTATCTTTTACGCCATTTGAAAATATAGTTGCTCAGAGAGACTTGTTAATTTCAGGTGCCCTTTTCTTATCTCTAGTTTTAAACTGTGGTTGTAACCCTTTGTGCTATGGACTAATGGAAGGCTGCCTGGTGTGTCCACGTGGCACCCAGCCTCACAGGCTGTTCTGAAAAGCAGCAGTGGCATGGAATGGCTTTAGGTGGCCCCTTCTCCTGTCCAGACCTCATGCTCCCAATGGCTCCTTTTCATCTTCTGTTGTATTGGATACAAAGACCCACCTAAGAAGAACTAACAGCCAGGAGTTCCAGGCAGCAAAATCTCTGTAATTATTAAGAATCTTGAGGATTTAGGGTTGTTGTTGTTGTTGTTGTTGTTGTTTTTCTTTTTAATGCAGTGGAAGCTATTATGCAATGAAGAGTGATTTTTGTTTTTGTTTTTGTTACTCTTCCTAAAGTAGTTTCTTAGATGGAAAGGCAGAATACATCTTGGGAAGTATTCCTTACTACCAAATCTTACAACCTTGCTTTCCTTAGCTATAAAGCTAGTATAGTAATTCCTGTTTTGAGGCTGTTGGGAAGATGTAAATGAGATAACTCATATCCCAATAAACAGCTATTCCCTCATCCATGTGGAAACATCTGGCACAGCAAATACTTTGCATATAGTGTGACTACAGTAAATGTTTACTCAATCTGAAAATACAGCAGTTAGGGGCGCCTGGGTGACTCAGTCAGTTGAGCATCCAGCTCTTGATTTTGGCTCAGGTCATAATCTCAGGGTCTTGAGATCAAGCCCCATGATGGCCCCTGCACTCAGTGTAGAGGCTACTTGTCCCTCTCCCTCTGCCCTTCCCCTTGCTCTCTCTTTCATTTTCTCTCTCTCAAATAAATAAGTAAAATCTTTAAAAAAAAAAAAAAAAGAGGCAAGAAAGAAAAGAAAATACAGCAGTTAAACTGACAACTCTGTGACGACCAAGGTTTATGCCACATTTATTTTGCCTAGCAGAGATGGTAGTAGGAATGGTCTAGGGAGACAAACAAAAACAGGACAAAACAAAATTTGTCATTCAGCCTCTACATTGACAACTCCTGGTAGTGTCCATGTGGATGGTGATAATCCCATTGATTTTTACTTTTTTATGCTTTATTTATCTTTTGAATGAGCACGCATTATTTATACGATTAGGAGGAAAAGGGAGAAAAAATATTTTTAGGGAATTGAATTAAAGTGGGAAAATGTTATGGATAGATTGTGGAAGATATCTAACTCTATGGGAAAGTGAAGTCAAATATAAAAAAAATATTCAAAGTATTTGGGAAAGAGATGTTTTCTGGTCTGAATAATCCAGATTAGCTTAGTTTATTGCTTTTTTTTTGTCTTATATTAATCATTTATTAAGCATAGACTAGTGCCAGATGTTCTGCTAGGTGCTAAGATTACAAAGATGAAAAATTAGAATCTTTGAACTCAAGGAGTTTATAATCCAAGGAAAATGAACACATGAGCCCACAGTGTGAACACAGTGCAATTCTCACTGCCAACACAGGAGCATTACCTGTACTGGGCTGCTCCCTACTACACGTAACAGAAACCATGACTCAAACTGACTTGCTCAATAAAGGGAATGGATTGGTAATTGTAACCTCAAAATACAGCAGTAAAGCCAACTTTAAGAAGTCTGATCCTGTGGCTCACAAGGTTGTCCAGAAATCCATTTCTTTTGGTTTTGTCATGCTGCCTCTTTTGGTGTTGGCTGCCCTTGTAATCCCAGAACAGTTGTCAATGGCTCCTGGGAAACTTGTTTTCTTAGTCCTGTCTAGCCAGGAAGAGATCCTGAGAGTGGTCCATAAAATTCGGTTTGAATGGACTGGCTTACCCATGGACATAAAACCAAGTCGCTGGCTGCATTCTGAACGACCAGCTCCCCATGACCTTATGAGTTCCTAAACAAAATCTGGCACCTGTCGCTATTCGGAGGGGATGGTGATGGTGATGGACGCTGGCCCAGCATCCAACAGTCATCTTCAACTTGTGATATGTACAACACATTATGTACAAACGTTCACTAGAATTAATATGTAGCATAATGGAAAGAAGGCCACGCATACGATGGTGCATCTCCTTAGATTGGCTTCCATGTTGAGTAGGGATGAGAAACAGGGAAAGCCTTCAAGGTAGAGAACAAAGCTCTCTGCAGTAACAACTAACCAGGTAATTGTTCAACTCTCTGCTTTTTTTTATATTGGCACTGTTGCAAAAATTACCAGCCAGAAGCCATCTGCCTAGTGGTATAATTAACAGAAAACCTAACGTATCAGTTTCACCAAAACCTGCTGTTGGATGATGGCAGTTGGGTTTTAAGCTAAACTACAGTCAAGTGTTCTTATTTTTTACAGTGTGACTACAGATTTGGTCAATTCAGTGTGAACCTTAAAATTTATGTCCCGTAGCTCAAAATTACAGTACTTTAGAGCTAGACTATACCACTGTCATCTTTTTTCCTCCCTTTTTGCTTCTGATGAAACCTGTTCAAGAAGACTAATGACTCACCCAGTGCCTCAAATTTATTTGGATTTTGATATCATGAAATTTGTGGTGCTAAAAAACGGGTGCTTTTGACAAAGATGTGTTTACCAGTTGTATATACTTCACATTGAGAATGAGATAGACTAGAAGAAAATATTTGTTAGTCAAATGTCCATGCTTTATGGTAAAATTAGACTCTGGTAACTGTGTGATTCACAGTTTATATAATTTATCAATCATTCAGTTCTTCAGCCTTGGGCAATACTCACCATTTACTTGAGGAAGTAAAATGTTTCCTGAATAAGACTGTAGTGGATGGGCTTGGTAACAGTTTCCACTAAAACTCCTGGATCCAAATTCAATTCGTTGTGTTTGAATTGTTTTCCAGCTTTGCAACATAAAAGAGGAAGTGACAGGACTTAATTACTTTCTATAGGAAGTGTACTCATACTGTTGATGATTTTTTTGGCATCCAGATGTAATCATAAAACTTTTTTTTAACTCATGAAGCTTGTCTCAATACCCTCAACCTGCCTACCTAACGAGCTTGCACCTAAATATTCATTGGTCTAGCTTCTTTCCAAAGAACACTCAGTAATGACAAGACACAGAATTAAAGTATATTTCCTCTGGCCATTTGCTTCTGGTATAGTAAATCTGTTCAGAAAACTTGCAGGCAGTCATGGGCAAGCAGTCCCAACCCAGCTGTGTCAGTGAGGAACCTAACACATACTCAGAAAACATACGTGAGTTAGAGAAAACTACAGTAGCCACGCAGGAAATGCTCACAGGGCACTGGTTTCTTCCTCTTCAGATGAGACAGCTTTTCAATACAGAGAAAGAAGCAACTAAAAGTAGTGGAAGGATGATGGACAATGTTGATTTAAAAACACATATGTCACCCAGGTATTAAAAGATGTCATTATCCCATGACACAACTTTACTTCCCCATAGCACAAACCAGATAAACTCTCTTTTGTTTTATTTTGAGATTTCATTGTACCAGTAGAGAAATGGCAAGAGAAACTGTTTTTTGGCTGAATTTTCTACCTCATCCGTAAGTGTTTTGAGTTTCTTACATATAGGGGTTGCCAAAGAGATATCAGACAGCAGAACTGATATTCAGGCTGCAGACGGTATTCCTGGTTCTTAAACCACTGAGATACTTATATTTTTGTTGGTAAATAGCTTTTTTTGTTGGTAAATAGCTCCCTCCCAACTGCTTTAGACCTTCCCCATTCTGGTCCCCTTCACAGGGCTTTCACACATCTCCTGATGGAGCAACTAAGGAGCTCATCGATAAACTGAAGATTCACTAAGGAGTTAATGCCTGGCACAGTTAGTTGTTAAATATTTTGACATCACTGTTGTATGAGACCCATCTTATTTTTTAAGAACTTCTGGCTACAGCTGAGAATAACATTCAGACACAGAAAGAACATATAATTTAGTGCTAAGATGTTTAAGACAGCCGCCCTGTGTGGTTTGTTTGGTTTTTGTTTTGTTTTTTTTTTAGAGTGATAAAGGAGATATTATTTGAGATTGGGGAAAAAATGGTCTGGGATTTGGATAGGGTGGGAAGGATACAAGCAGAATGTACATTTTATTTATTTATTTATTTATTTAACCAATAATAACTAAATTCCCCATTTGTTTGCTACCACATTATCTTGTTTACCTCTCATGATAGCACTATGGGAAGAGAGGAGAAAATAAGGCTTGAATCACATAGCTAGAAAGTGTTGGAAAGCACATGCATTATCCATTCTTGCCCATTATACCCAAAACTTGGTATTAGGTGCTAACATGATAAATATGAAGATGTATTTTTTTACTTGTAAGGGCCAGAAACAAACCCAAGGAAATGTTGACAGCCCTTAAGTGAATAAAAGAATGTTCCTGGGTGTTCCACAATCAAGAGCATCATTTTAAAATATGACTGGGTAATACATTTTTATACTGCTGGCTTCAGTTGCTCCAATAGCAATATAAAAAGTAGAAATATGAGCCATAGGGAACTAGCTAAACTCATTATAATTTGATTATCTAATCTTTCAATACTAGTCTTATAATCTTTCCATAGCGTGGGAACATTAGAAAAAGTAATAAAGTACACAGCCTAAACATTTAGCCAATTGACAAAGTTTTGCTTTCCATCTTTAAATGAAAACTGAAAGAACAAGACTCTTTGTTAATGATTTTATAGCAAATCTTTTTCTAATTCTGCTTTCCAATTTATGCCTTATACAAAAATGAGCATGTACTTGCTGCAACTTAATTATTTAGGAAAATGTACATTTATGGGCCAGAATTTGGCATCACCTCCTTTCTTCCAAAAATATCTCACAGTGAGTTTCTTGAGGGCAGGGATTTGATTTCATTTATCCTTGTGTGCCCAGCAACTGGCATGGTTGACTGATAGTTACCAGGTAATACATTCTTCAAGGGAGGATGAAGACAACGTGAGATTGAGAAGTTGGGGAATAATTTCTATAGCTGAGCCTTGAAGATGATGCAGGAATTTACTACATATGCAGACAAGGGCATTGTGAGGAGATAGTACATACTGAGCATTGTTTCCAAAATAAGAATGGTCACAAAATTTGTATGTTTAAGGAAAGCAAGGAAGGCCTCAATGTTTTTGCAGTGTTTTTTGCTCCTGGCAACCTGTTTTTCTGGAGTTCCTTTCCTACTCCCTTCTTCGTCTTATCCCGGACTCTTCTTTTAAAATTCAGACTTCTTTGGGGCACCTGGGTGACGCAGTTGGTTAAGCATCCAGCTCTTGTTTTCTGCTCAGGTCATGATCTCCGGATCCTGGAATGAAGCCCTGCATCGAGCCCTGCATCAGGCTCCATGCTCAGCATGGAGTCTGCTTGAGATTATCTCTCCCTCTCCCTCTGCCCCCTCCTGCTCATGCTCTTTCCCTCTCTCTCTCAAATAAATAAATAAATAAATTTAAAAAAATAAATAAAATAAAATTCAGACTTCTTCAACAAATAAGAAAGAAAAAAGGGACAGGGAGCCACTTAAAGGACAGACACATCAACTAATTGTAATCGGTATGAACCTTATTCGATCCATATGCAAACAAACTGTAAAAAAATTCATGACATTCATGAGACAGAGATTTGAATACCAACCGGATATTTGATGATAAGTTGTTGGTGATATTTTAGAGGTGATAATGGTACTGTGGTATTTTTCAAAATAGGTCCTTATCTTTTAGAGATACACACTGACATATTCACAGATGAAATTATTTTTATCAGAATAATAAAGGAGAGAGAAAATGAGTAGGGATACAAATAAAACAAATCAATAAGTAAATAAGTGTTATTCATGGGTTTTTTTTTTTCCATCATCCTAGATGTTTCTCTTCCTGCCCTGCCCACCAGTGGGGGGTTTCATTTTCTTGCTATATCCCAAATGCTCTAGGCATGTTTTATAATTATCTGTGTATGTGGGTTGCCATCACCAGAAGGAGCTCATTAGTAAGGACTTAGATTTCTCTTTGTCCTCCCATTGACTGGCTCATAGGAGGGGCTCAATAATGTTGAATAGAAAGTTCAAAAATAAATGAGTGGATACAGACCTCCAACGTACTATATCAGGGTGTGTGATTCAAGCAGTAGGCTCCTCTTCATTTCTCTTAGTTACATCTGATTCTTAAAAAACAAATCTCAATTCATGTTCTATACAAAATAGTATTTGCTCATAACTGGAAGCCAGGAGTGCAACAGCCTAATTGAAACTAGATAATTCACACATTTGCATTTAATATTCATGAAATGCCATGTTGTGAGGCCATGTTCTTAATTAGTATAAGATAGCATTGTTCCAAACCTATTTAGTTGTTACAGAGATAAGGAAAATATAAAGAAAAACACTTTCCTTCTATTTAAAATTTTTTAATTAAATTATGGTTATCTGAAACTTTTTTGAGTATAAATTTAGAAAACTCTGAGGAGACTTCCATCACCTTCCTTGTTAAAGTCTGGTGAGCACTCTTTCGGTCCCTTGGAGGTGCTTACTTTGTACTAGTGGAAATTGTGCCTCTGAAAAGTATGGAATGGAAAGACTGGAAGGGGCTTTGCCAGGGATTTAGTCAGTGCTCCTGACCTTGATCCAAACTATGCTGAAGCAGCCAAGAGAAACAAAAGTCATCCCCATTTATATTGTTTTAAGAAGTTTTTAAGCAAATCACTCATTGGTAGTATACTGTTTATTGGAAATATTAATTTACTTATGTTGCCAAATTTTTTCTCAAATTTTTGGGCATATATATATATAACGTATGTATATATATACATTATATATATAGTTTATATATGTATATATTAACAATAGAAAGGAATCCATCTGTCCCTCAGAATTCTTAGATAGTTACCCACTCAGAAGCAATCCAATGAGATGAATTTGTAACGATGTGCATGATATCCCCTAGAGAAACCTGTTTCACGGACCAGATGGGATTTTCTATTTTTTTAATAAAATTTCTCCATCTATGACAACACAAACTTAGAATTTCATGAATATGTGCATGAGAGAGAGCCCAAAGGGATTTGTTCCTTCTGTGGTATACATATAGTTTCTGATACAAAAAAATTACAAATAAGGAATATGTATACCCAGACCTATTACAGTGTCCAATAATAAGTACTGAATATCCATATACTGAATATACATATACAGTTATTTTTCTTTTTGTATGTCCAAAATCTGGCACAGGGCCTGAAAACAAAGCAAGAGCTCAGTAAATGTTGATCTTTCCTCCTACTTTTATCTTCTCCCAGGGGCCTTATCACCCACCACCACAAACATCCACTTCATTTGTGGTGCATAAAGCAAGCCCAGGCATGATAAAAACACAGTAATGGAAGAAATAACTAGCAGGACTTTGGGGCAATGTAGAGGTTAACTGGACATCTGCTTCCCTCTAATCTTCACTGGAACTCACTGGATGTTAAATACCTGACTTTAGCAGGATAAGCTGGTTGGGTTAGGTAGGTGGGATACTGTACCCACCAAAATGTACATCATTGCCCTAAAGGTTGAGAACCAAAAGAATTTAAAGCACAGCTGTAAGGTTTGGGGTCTTTTGTTTTTGTTTTTATCATCTAGATAGAGTTCTTTCCACCATCTGGGTCAAGGCTTGGTTTTGAACTGTTTTTCTCTTGTAAAGCCATAACCTCTTCCACTGGCTTGCCCTAATGAAAAAAAACCATAATTGCAAGTATTTGTTTTCATTCATAAATTCAGTTATTCATAAAATATTTCTTTAGTGCTTACTTTGTTTAGCACTATTCTGGTACTAGAAAATGTCTAAAAGCTTTTTGCGTTGTTTGGTATTAATTTTTTGTTTCTTTATTTTCAAGTTTGAAACAGTTATCTGTCTTTCAGTTTCAGAACATAAATACACTTGTGCGGCCTTTACAGTTGAGTTAAAAGAAACAAAGGGCCAACACTAAAAGATTTAAACTTAAAAACCATAAGCCGTTATGTTAAAAGGTACAAACTGTGCTCTGGTTTTAATTAAGCGGGTCTAAGTTCGAAGGGCCAGGGGATCATTCTATTTATATATGGGTTGTATTCTTCTGTGGGCCTTAATTGCAGGTTGGGCATTTATGATATATGCATACATTTGGCATAGGAATGTACCCGTACTTAGAGATACATATACATATATGCACAAAGAATACTCTTTCCCAGGGGGACAGAGGTCTAGATAGAATGTTTCTTTATAGATTTCTCAGCTGAAGTATGCTCTACACTGATTTGCCTTTATATGTGGTCTTCTGAATTGGGAAATTATCCTGGAGGCAAGAATAATATTTTATAGTAAATTAACAGGAACGAGTAATTTGAGTGAGTTTGAACAAGAGGAGGGGGTATGCAAGAGGTAGGGCCATATCTGTTTTGTCTACCACTCCCAGGACCTAACACCCTGCCTGGCTCAAGTTAAGCGTTCAGTGAATAAGCAGATTAATTAATGCAAGCTCAGGATTGGGAAAATATTCTAATAGAGCACTTTGATGGGCCAGGAAATTCTTTGTCTAGAAAATGAAGAAGAATCATTGCTGCCTGATGGTTCAATTAAACGCAGCAAACATGTATTGTCTTCTAAGTTCTTCCAGGGACTGGAGATGTAGTGCTGAGTGAGACAGGTCCCTGAGCTTTAGAAGCTCGCAGTCTAGCAGAAAGACAAATACATGTACAATTTTACTGCTATTTTATTATCATTTAAATTATAATATCAGGGTATGAATACAATTATAATAGTGTTAACAAAATACAGAGGCCACCCAGGGAAAGGAACAATTACCTCTACTTAGAGGAGCGAGGGAAAGTTTCTCTGAAAGGAATGTCTCCACAGTGTTTTAAAGAAGTGAAGGACCAGGGATATTCCAGGTGGAATGAATAGCCTCTACAAAGGCCAGAGACATGAAATAGCAAGGTGTGTTCTGGGCTCTGTATAAGTTTTGTTTTGTTTTGTTTTGTTTTTTATTACCAGCCTATAAAATGTGTTGTCAGTGCAGAGAAGAGTGATAGGTGAGGATGGAGAGGAAGGGTTGAAAATGGATTTTCTATCCCTGCATTTTTACACCCTGACAATTAGATGCTGCTATGCATGAGTCAGAGGCCTTTCACTCTACCTTCTTTCTATGAAAATCCTACCCTGCCTCAGTGCCCACGGCCAGATGTGACCAGTGCTGTCCATTTAAATCCCTTCTTCTTGCATGGATTTCAGCTTGAGCTCTATCTTTGTGTTTTGTCTTGTCATCTCCCAGGGGATTATAAGTGGGAGGCAGAGACCGTGCTTACCCCCTCTTGATTTCTGCCCATGCCTGCTCCTGGACCCTGGACCACCTAGAAGGAAATTAGCTACTTCTGGAGAAAGCATCACTAATTTCCCCAGCATAGACCCTAAAATTTTTGCATAAATTAGTTGCATTTCTAGACCAACTGCCATGCTGTCAACTCTAATTTTCTGGTAATAAATATTTGTGAGGACCACTTGGAAGTGCCCACTTTTAAGATTATGTGCTGGAGACTAGGAAACTAAAATTCAATCCAAATTTCAGGATTGACAAAAATGAAAACAGAGTTGTGTTTACAAGTGAATTAGAGAATGTATTAGCCTCACACCAGCCCCATGTCTACCATCCTCCAGCAATGTATGTCAATCTGAATGTCATATCCTTAGACAGCTTTAGCTCTAATAAGTGTAGGTAGAACAGAGTTTGCCTATCACTTTAAATGGCAATAATTCCACTTCAAAGGGCAAATGAATGAAAATGCACTTGAAAACTCATTGAATGCACTGAGAAAAGGTTATCTGGTCTTTAATGTAGACAAAAGACAAAAGCTTATTTTAAGAATTCTTTCTTGAAATTTCCTTTATTCATGTTTTTCTATATTTCATTCTCTTGATTTGTGCCTATAAATGCATGCAGCTTTAATTATCAAAAGGCAGATGTGCCTAAGGAAATACAAAAGGGTGCCCACATGTTCCAGGTTGCCCAGGCCAGTTCCAGTGTATGTCTGGATTTGGAAGAAGATTATGGACCATAGGCATACAAGGCTAGAATGAGATTATTGTGTTGTTTAAGATCTGGTTGGAGAGGAAATGAAAGGTACTTCATTCCTCATTTATCTTTATAGGTTGGATGGGAACTGGCATAGAAGGCTGAAGCCCTGGCTTTGAATTGTGTCCATCCCACTTGCCAACAGTGTGACTTTGGGAAAGTCATAATCCTCTCTTGGGTATCAGTTCTTCTCAGCCCATGGTGGAGTCGGGTGCTCAGCACCGGGGTCACTTTATTACAGAGTTATATTTAAGTTGTTTCTAGAGGTAATCACTTGGGGAACAAAAGTCTGGAAAGTATCATGATGATAAAGATTAGTTGAAGAAATCACGGATGCTCACGTTCACAAATAAGAACAGCAAATACCATGACAACATTATTCAACTACAAGAGAGCCTCTTGAGATGAGAGATTATAAACTTACTGTATATAACTGCAGGGGGCAGAAGTAGGTCTCATAGAGGGGCAGTTAAAAGAAATTTCACTTTTTGATAATGAGGATCTGTCTAGCAATGGCTAGGCTGATCTAAAAAACAGTGCTAGTGAAAGCATGAAGCAGAGAGCTGGCATACATGTTTATAAAAATCACATGGAAGGTAGTGGGTCAAGCTGGGCAGGAGCCTGAGAAAAATCCCAGTGGAATGTGATAGTGTTTGACTTTCTCCCAACACCCATGGACCCCTGTGTATGTCACCTTCTTGTCTTGTTCAGTCCTAAAACCTATAGAGCTGACGGAGAACTCCAACCCTGTTTCTATGGCAGTGCACTCCTCATTCTCTGAAAAACATCCAGAGAACCTCCAAAAGAGCAATCAAGATTATTCATTTTCTTGTAGGCATGTTGTGTAGTGGTTGGACAAAGGCACACCCAGTCTGGCTCTCATTTGTCTAGAGCACATGATGGTTTGAGTATTTATTATTGTAGTTTGAACAACAAATGCATTTGAAATATGAAAGCAAGTGGTTAACTTTACAGTCTTGAAGTTCTCTTTCTGATCTCTCCTTCTTCAAGCTTGTTTACTCCCCAAATCACGATGTCTGTCATATCCCTCCTGTCATCCTTGGCAGAGATAGAGCACCCAAGAGCTAATCTCATCTTGAGAAAGTGTACCCCCTTTTTGTACTTTCCTATGCTCTGAGCTGTGTGCTATGTTGTACCACTTTCCTTGCTTTATCTCTACAGCACAATGTCAAGTCCCTAACAGATACTGTGCCTGACATATTATATCCGCATTGCCTAACACAATATTTGACAGAAGCAGGTAACCCAAGTGTGGCTGAGGAATGAAGAAAAGCCCATCTCTTCTCTCCAGAAACAAACTCTACCAGCCTCTTCCTTCCAGAATTCTCCTTCATGCTCCAGTTCTACTTTTATGAGCACTCAGTGCCCTCCTTCGGATTCCTCAAAGTTTTATCTTCTCCAACCTGAGCACTAGTCATTCATGTGCACACATTTCATTTTTCAACACTCTTAAGGTTCCAAAGCATTCCATTTTTTTTCCTTCTCTGACTTTCTATTTATTGGAAGCTTCATGTAGCCAGGCACCCTGCTAGACATGGAGGAACTTTTGACCATGCGAGAAAACATGGTTTTTGTCCTCAAAGTCTAGTTGGAACTTAGGCGATGTAAGTAGGCACTCATAGTGCCTGCCAGGTCTCAGTAAAATAAGAAATAAGTATTAGTGCTGAGTGATGGGCTTTCAGAAGAAGACTTTTCCCCCTGAAACAAATAATACATTATATGTTATTAAAAAAAATAAAAAGACTTTTTCAAACTGGAAGACTCAGAATATTCAGGAAGTACATTTAACTTCAGTTAGCTTTTGAAAGATAAATTGAGACTAGATCATAAGAGAAATGGGGGACACAAGCCCTTTAAGGAATATTGATATACTTTCTCATCTGATATTTATTTATTAATTCAACAAATATTCATTGAGAATCTGCTGTGTGCCAAACAGAGTCTAGTACTATGAGTTTTCTGAGGTCAAGTGTGGTTTGGCTTTCCCTCAATTAATCCCAAACTATCCATGACCTCATTCATTGCTATAGCTTTAACTACTACCTCTTAGCATGCAAAAGGCACCAACTCTGCCTGTCCACCCCCAGAATCTTCTAGTTAGTCTAATCTTGGATCTCATCTTAAGGGAAAGTGCAGTATGACGATTATGCTCCACCCACTCTGTGCCAGCCATTCCCACTCCCCCACCCCAAAGGCACCAGACACCATGAAGCCTACAGAAGTTATAAAATGCAGACACTTAATTCTTTGCAATTATATAACCTCTCTAGGTAGTATAATTATGAATGTGAAAAACATGTTTTTAAGTGTCCCTCTACACCACTGCTGCCAGTTTGGGACTGGAGAGCCGTGGAATAACATGGACCAACCCACAGGATGACAGCCTGTGTATCAGCAAACCCTTCCTCACTATTAATGATGGCACTACTATTTCCACTCCCTGAATGCATACCACTGGTCAGATGCTATGCTGGGTGCTTTCTTTCTGCTATAGCTCATCTTTCCAGTAGCTCTAGAGGTATCTAGAGATACATAGATGAAAATACTGAGGTCGGGTGCCTGGGTGGCTCAGTTGGTTAAGCGACTGCTTTCGGCTCAGGTCATGATCCTGGAGTCCCGGGATTGAGTCCCGCATCGGGCTCCCTGCTCAGCAGGGAGCCTGCTTCTCCCTCTGACCCTCACCCCTCTCATGTGCTCTCTCTCTCTCATTCTCTCTGTCTCAAATAAATAAATAAAATCTTAAAAAAAAAAAAAAAGAAAGAAAGAAAATACTGAGGTCACAGAAACAACTTGCCCAAGGTTTCAGGTCTAGTAAGCAGCACGAATTAGGATGAGAACCCAGATCTGTTTGGTTTCAAATGCAGTGCTTTTGCTACTACATTGCAATAGATGTAGGTTAATAGTTTTCAGTGCCTCAGTCTTTCATTTGGAAAGTAGGGGTGAATTCTTGTCCCGATCTGCTTCAGAATTACAATGCTCTTGACAACTGAGGTTTCTCAAGGAAAATCAACAGCCTAAGAGACATTGTTACTGTGCTGAACAAGGGATGGGATCCAGGCACTAAGGTTAATGGAGTTAGCATCCCACAAGTGGTTTATGACCCAAGTGACCCCTGAGTCAGAGCATGCAATCTTTAGAGGAACTTCTGGACAAGCAAAACCCATGAGCTTTCATTCATTTATTTACACACTCAATGAGTACTTTGCAAGCTTCTACTGGACCACACACACTTGGTATCTGCACTGATAATGCAAATACAATGTACCTTTTTAACAGGGTGTCCTTCCAGGTCTAATACATATTTAGTAGACAGATTGTCTTGGGAACTAATTTACCCTTCCCATTTATGAGGAGATTTCTGGCCACAGTGGTGCACCAGCAGGAGGAACAATGAAAACAATAGCTCTTAACCTCTGAGATAGGATTTTGGCAGCAACACGGTATGCCATACCCACTAAGGACAGCATCTGAATGGAAAAAGCAAAAGTACTTGGCATTAGGCAGTCTAGGGCTCAAGTCTCAGCTCTGACGTTTAAGAATCAGCTGTGTAATCGCAAATTATTTCATCTCTCAGAGCCTCAGTCCTACAACTGCAAGGTAGAGATGCTGCCCATTGAATTGGTTGTTTTTTCACTCAGTTTAACAAATACTTATGGAACCTTAAATCAGTCAGGAAAAGAGACTGCATTTTATGTATTTTAAGCAGAAAGAGATATAATTTAGGGTATTCATGTGCTTAGTAATTATTGGAAGGGTTAGAGGAATGATAGTCAGGGGTAGGGGCAGCTATCCCCAAATGGAGAAAATTGAAGAAGGCATTTCCTGAGTCATAGTTTCTCACTGGAGAGTAACAGTGAACTGTGGAGTCTAAGGAAACTGTGAGAGGCTAAAGCAGTGGCAGTAATGCAAAATCCTCTGTTGGTCTGCCACCGCCCTTCCACATCCCAAAATTCACAAAAGTTACTCCGATTGGAAGACTCTAAACTGGCACCCTGCTGACAGGAGATTCGGACTATGGTTCTCAGGCTTCTAGCCCCTGAGATACAGTGGAGAGAATCCTGGTGGGGAAGTTAAGGATCGGCTCTGAGGGCTAGTAGAGAATAGCTTGAACAAGCACCTCTTCTGTGCCAGGAATTGTTCTGCAGGTACAAGGGTGAACAAAGAGACAAAATATCTCCTGCATATGGTTCACATTTAACTGTGGGAGACTAAATGAGCTGATGTATTAACACATTTAATAGAGCCGGGGCATGGTAGGTACCTTAGAAACGGTTGTTCCCTTCTTTTAGGTCCCACACTGGCCCACTGTGTCTTCTCTCCATGAGATTCCTGACAAGGCAGGTAATTCACAGATTAAAGAAGAAAGAGCTGAGGGTATCCCTTTGAGGCCAAATAGTGAAGTTTTAATTGGCAGTGTTTGCCTTTTGCGGATAGAGTGTCATTTTAATTTGTATTGACTTTGAAGGCCATTTGGACATGCTTCAAAGCATGTATTCTCTCAATAGATAACATAGACCATCTTTAAAGACATTTATCAGTAGATGTGCATATTAACTCAGTCCAAATATATTGAAATACAAAAGTTCCATAGAGATACAAGCATTGCCTCCTCGCAGTAGGCATGAGGTTGAGAGATGAACATATCAGGACATGCATTAATGTGTTCACTTACATAAATGATTCATTTATTCTGTCCTGAGCATTTGCCAGTCACCTCCCTATCTGTCTCCAACCCTATACTTTGTTCCCTGTCTTGAGCCAGGCATATAAGAGGCAGTTCATTCACATAATCTCCCATTGAGGCAGCTCTGTAGTGCCCTCCAGATCTGGGATGAGGGTTGTCCAGAGCATCTAGAGTTGCCTTTGTCCTTAATCCAAGCTCTGGGCCACAGCAGGAAGAACACAAGCTTGGGAGAAGTCATGACAAGTGTATGCATAGGGGGAGGTGGAAGGAAAGAGACAGAAAAGGAAGGAGGGGGGAGGTCAAATAGTATAATTTTGTCACCTTTCTCTCTTCATCACTCCTTTCTACCTGCACCCACCCACATACATGTTCCTTAATCCTCTCTCCTCCTGTCAATACTGCCTTGATAATTTTTATGTATGTCACCTTAAATGTCATGCGTGACTTTTTGGTCATGTGAGCAGTGTTACCAAGGTTAAAATAGTGTACCAAGTGTGCTCCTGGGAGAAAATGTGGTAGGTAGTTCTCCTAAAAATCGTTAGTTAAGAGAAGCATGGGGCCTTAGATACAAATATATACACACACTGCCATTGAACGTGACAGGTGCTGACAGCCAAACAGAAATCAGGGCTCACTTCACTTTCTGGGCAGCCACGAGTGTGCATTTTGAGTGAAATTTCTCAATTTGAAATGTTAACCCCTGATTCATATTTCTGAAACACCATGAAGCCAAAGAAGACATAGTTATGGGTCAAACATGGCTGGCATGCTGCTAATTTGTGCCCACTTTGCAACATCTTCTGTCCTAGAATCTGAATAATGTTTTTACACATTATTGTTGCTGTATATTCTCCCCACCGGCTAAGAGCTCCTTAAGAGCTAGGTTATATCTTATTTCTACAAGACTGTCAACCACCATGGTTCCCAGGACATAGTAGGTGCTCAGAACACACACACACACACACACACACACAAACCCCTATACTTTTGCAGATCTCCCTTTTTTTTTTAAGTGTGAGCCTCTGTTTACCCATTAGAACAATGGTTGCATCTTAGTCTTCTCAGCTATACATTTATTTATAAAATCCTAATATCAGTCATCATAAGTCACAATAATAATAATAAATACTTGCAAAAATATTTTATTTGGTAACTTAATAGTTAATTCTTTTCTTTTAGGAACTTATAGTCTACCTGATGTAAGAAAAATAAGCAAAAGTCATTATCACATTGTCCTGTTTTCAGGTTTAATTTTTAGGGGACGGTATGGTGTAAAGAGAGTGCTTACAGATTCTAGGGGCAGATGTAGGTTTAAGTCCTGTCACTGTCATTTGTCAGCCACATGAACTTGGGCAACTCATTTCATTTGTCTGGGCCTCAGTTTACTCATCTATGAAATAGGAATAATAATACCTGCCTCATAAGATAATTGTAGGGATAACATTAAATACTGTACATGTGACCTTACAATAAAAATTAAGTAAATGGGGGCGCCTCGGTGGCTCAGTTGGTTAAGCGACTGCCTTCGGCTCAGGTCATGATCCTGGAGTCCCGGGATCAAGTCCCGCATCGGGCTCCCTGCTCGGCAGGGAGTCTGCTTCTCCCTCTGGCCCTTCCCCCTCTCATGTGCTCTCTCTCTCATTCTCTCTCTCAAATAAATAAATAAAATCTTTAAAAAAAAATTAAGTAAATGTTTCATTCTTTGGGGGGGTGGGAAAGGGCATATCACTTTGTCTCACTTCATCTCACTTCTTTGACCCTATCACTATACATGGGAAGTAGGGCTGTATATTTGATTTTCGAAAGCAGAAATAACAGTCATCTAGTACATGTGGAGAAACAGAAAACTCTTCCATATTTGGGTAATTATGTAGGCCAAACTTAGAAAAACAAAGTGGAATGTGAATGCTTGTTATCCAGCCCTGGTGTTTATTATTATTATTACCTTGAGTATTAGACCTTTTACACAAATATCAAGAGCTGATCCTGCTGAGAGTCTTGACCTAGGAAATGAGTGGTCCGTGGTGCCTTCAGGGAGGTTGGTGGAGGTATGAGTTCAGTCTTACCATGCTGGGATGTCCAAAGGATATCCAGAAGGAGACACAGCCGAGTTAGGCAAAGCAGTGGAGAAGGTGATTGATGGAAGAGCAGAGTGCTCAGGGAAGTGTTTATGGAGAAAGGAGAAAGTGAGGAATGGAAGATTTCTATTAGCCTTTGGAAAACTCCTCCTGTGGCCTGGAGTTACAGGAATTTTCTGCCTCTGCTTGAGCAGACATTCCATTCTGGGACAGACCTCTAATTTAGGTCTCAGCAAGTAATAAGTCAAACATTGGAGAAAGGCATTCTAAGGTCCCCAAAAGGAAAAGGAATGGCACTCTCTCTTCACAGTTTACAATAAAATAGGCCACATATTAGGAAGCAGTTACATAACAATTCAGTTTAGTATGAGATCAATACAATACGGTTTAGTGTGGGATCACATTTACCAATGGCAGGTACTGAGAATTTGACGAAGGGGGGAAGTGATTCAGCCATGTCTTGTAGCGTGTGGATTAATGCCAGGCTCTGTAGCCAGATTGTCTACTATCAAATCCCAGACAAACAACCTGCTTAGGCTTTCTGCTCCCCAGCTTCCTCGTCTGTAAAGTGAGGGTAATCCCCACTACACAGGGTTGTTGTGTGCAAGGAGAGACAGTCTCATTGGCAGGCCAAACAGATGAGTGAGATTGTGAGGAGATAACCAAACCCTATTGGCCTGCCAGACAACAGCCTTTCAGCACCTGGGGAAATAGTTACCAGGAGAAAGATTCAGGAGTAGAGTCGAAAAGGGAAAAGGAATAAACCCAAGGAAGTGGAGGTATGAGCGTACACTTTACGTCTGAGCAGAAAGGATATTTGGACTCTTGCAGACCCACTAGTTTGGGTGTAGAACAAGGATAGATAAGGAGTAGGAGGTAGCAGTTTACTTTCTCATTTTCTTTCTTGCTCAGTCTCATTGATCAATCCCTATATGCCTCACTTCTGTCATCTGTAAAATGAGGTAATAGTACCTACCTTATAGACTTGTTAAGATTGAATGAGTTTATGCATGGAAACCTCTTAGAATGTTATCTGACACAAATGTTCACAACATGTTAGCTATTATTTTTTTATTTATTTTTGTTGTTAAGTAGGCTCCACACCCAGCATGGAACCCAACACGGGGCTTGAACTCACAACCCTGAGATCAAGACCTGAGCTGAGATTAAGAGTCAGATGCTCAAACAACTGAGCCACCCAGGTGCCCCCATATTGGCTATTATTATGACTATTATCCCACAATCATTTATTGTGTTCCTAATATAAATCACGAAATGTGACAGGCTCTGAGATGTGGACATGAAGAAAGTTATGGGCAGCCAAGACAATGTAGGATAGCAATCGAGAGGCAGCATCTAGACACATGGACCTGGTTTCCAATATGGGATCTATCATTTAGTTTCCTCCTGTGTAGCCTGGAAGAATTGTCTACTTCTATTAATTGGGTGATGCTAATACACACCATGGGATTGTTGGGGGAAGAAATAAGATGAATCTCCATACAATGCATTCAGTATTGTTCTTAGCAAATAGTTAAGTGCTCACTGGAAAGACTGAAGAAAACATCACAGAGACGGTGAAACTAGGTGCATAAAAGGTAGAGAGCTCAGAAGATATGAAAATTCCAGGGCTATCCAAGGGGGAAGATATTTTTCGAAGTCCTCTGTCGTATTTGTTAATGTTCTCGGGGTGCCTGGGTGGCTCAGTCATTAAGCATCTGCCTTCGGCTCAGGTCATGATCCCAGGGCCCTGGGATTGAGCCCCACATCGGGCTCCCTGCTCAGCAGGAAGCCTACTTCTCCCTCTCTCACTCCCCCTGCTTGTGTTCCTGCTCTCGCTCTCTCTCTCTCTCTGTCAAATAAATAAATAAAAATCTTAAAAAAAAAAATGTTCTCAAGCAGTAGAGCAAATTGTGAATAAGAAGGTGGGTCACCTGAGCAAAGGCAAATTTTGCTAAGCTAAAGGATCTCTTGTTTCGAACAAGAAAATATATTGCAAATCATTTAGCTTACCAAAAATGAAAGTCAAATGGTGTCCATTACAATCGCAAAATATACTTTTGCTACTAAGAATAGCTGTGTTTATTATCATTATAATCCTGTGAAGTTGAGAACAGACTTAACCTTTGATCTCTTTGCTGGCAATTGGATAGAATTAACATAATTATAGTTGGTTGGACCAATTATTTTTGGAAGAATCTTTTTCTTCTCTCATGTATCTGTATGAGATTTAGATTATCACAGTAAAGCCTCATTTTTCAGAAATAATAAGGTCTCTATGTGTTTTTCCCCAGCCTTTTTAAGAATACAAGAACCATAAAAATCTTTCAAAAAGCACTTTAGACACAGAAAGTGTCCAGTTTAAAATACATTGGGGATTCACTATCAACAAGAATAAGGAAACACTATGCAACCAAACTATAATTGAGATCGCACAGATGTAAGAGAAATAGCTAACTTGGGGGGCACTTCTTGCTAAGTGTTTTCTAGACCTTAGCTTTCATATGCTGGTAATCATGCAATCTAAGCAGATATGGCTACTATTCTTACTTCACAGAGGGCCAATAACTTGCCCAGGGTCACACAGAACAGTCACATCTTTCCTCTGCAGCCATGTCTTCCTAGATATGTGTGTTCATGAAAAAAATCTGGGTTTATTTCCTTCAGCAACTCTGGGTATTCCCTTGGCCTAATGTCTTTGGCAGTGAAATCATAAGAGTAGAATATATATGAAAGCAAGGATACTATTGTGAGCAGTGTCACAAAGGCAAAGTTTACTGATAAGATTTACCAAGTAAATATCTGGTAAACCAAAGGTTAAACATGGTGTGAGATTAGGGGGAAATGTTAATGACAGAGGTGAGATTAGAACCCAGTTCTCTTAGATCCTAGACGAACAATCACCTAATGGATATCAGCCTTTCACATTGACAGTGTCAGGGGCCTCCCTCATGTGATTCCTCACTCCCCCTCTAATAGTGGAGTTAGAGAGCTAGAGAGAAACCAGTTCAAGAGCTCTGTCCTTTTCTTAAGCTCTCTAATTGACTCGCCAGGCCGGGCACTAATGATAATGTTTAAGACCTTTCCATTGGAGTTGTAGCAGCAAGAAATCACAGACAGAATGAGACAAACACCAGTCTAAATCTTCCAACAAAGCTTTGGGAACACAGGTGAAAGAGCAACTATTGCTAACTGAAGCTTCATGAAATGTTGACTAGAAGAGGCGGCATTTGCACTGGGTCTTGGAGCATGGGCAGGATTCAGGAGTCACTAATGGGGTAACCAGTGGGAGGGGCCTTGTTGAGAGACGGCAGTGTGAAAATCTGAATATTGAAGATTCTCCCTCTTGGCGGGGGGTGGTGAGGGCAGGGGGAACAAGTGGTAGAAGGACAGATGCCTCTTTCTGTGGCATTTGGTAAAAAGTGGTTTGGGGTTCATAACCTAAGAATCATTATCCATTTGGTGTTGGGTACATCTGACCCTAGTGTCACATATCAATATTTTAACTCACCGATGGCTTCTAAAGTACAACAAAAGGTAGTTTACTGTCTGCATCAGGATCAATGTGTTCCATTAGGAGGGAGGAATGGGTGGGAGGGAGGAAATGATTTTTCTTGAGCAACGAATTGGTAATATAGTTGAAAAAATGTGAAGATAAATGAATTTTGACCATAGAACACATTCTGACCTGTAAAATAACAAGTTCCCTCTATCCCACCTCCACACATTTTTCTCTCCTTCCCAGAGCCTGTCCCCCCACCCCTATTCTACTGGGACGGAAAGTAGGCAGAGGAATAAGGAGTACCAGGTTAGGGAAGAAAGTTCTGACTGCTCCCCAGCTTCTTGTTCCAGCTGCGGAGGCTAAGGAGGCTAGAGAGGAGATCTGACTACATCTGACCAGGAGGAAATGATGGATGGAGGGTCCCTGAGGCTCTGAGAGAGTCCTTGTCATCTGCAGAGCTTCTGCCAGGCCTGGCAGCATCATACCCTGTAGTCTCTCTTGTTCAAGCAGACTGACAATTTTCGGAAAGTGATATTTCATTGGAATGGGATTTTGCGGGAAGTGGATTCCGTGGTAACTCTTAATGAGTGTTGCCCTGCTGACTGTTCAGGGTTGTGTTCTTCATGCCATCTGTTATCATTTCTGAGTTCTGCACACAGCCAGGAAATGCTGTGAGATGTTCCCCCTGAACTGTATAGTCTCAGACATGTCATGGCTGGATGAGCTAGGTGCTGACCAGGACGCCTCTTGTGCCAGAACCCCTCCTAGAAGGCTTGGGTCACATCTGCAGAATTCCTATGGCATTGTTTAGGCATCTTTGAGGAGATGCCAGGACTTGGATAAGCACAACTTCCCCAGAGCACTGTGATTCCAGCAGCTCACTGCTGAGAAAGTAAAACCGTATGGAACGGTAATTTAGCAAAAAAAAAAAAAAAAAAGTATATACCAGAGCAATGGACTAGATCTTTTTGGATTTGAAAGTGGGCAGTGAAACTGACAATCTGGAAGGCGGAAGCATTAATAGTCCAGAGTATAGGGGAATGGGGAGCTGTTGCAGGATCTTAATTGACCTAAGCACTCTAAGTTTCCTCTTTTCTTTAAAGCAGGTACATGTGAATAACAAAATCAAATCAAAGACTCTTGAGGATTTATATTAATAGTTTCTTTTAAACCCACACAGTGGATGCATACATGTATAAACCCCAAGGTTAAAGAGCAATTGCCATGGGGCGCCTGGTGGCTCAGTCGGTTAGGTGTCTGCCTTCAGCTCAGGTCATGATCCCTGGGTCCTGGGATCGAGCCATGCGTCAGGCTCCACACTCAGTGGGGAGTCTGCTTCTCCCTCTCCCTATGACTGCCACTTCCCCTGCTTGTGCTCGCTCTCTCTCTGTCAAATAAATAAGATTTTATTTATTTATTTGACAGAGACAGAGATAGCGAGAGCAGGAACACAAGCAGTGAGAGCGGGAGAGGGAGAAGCAGGCTTCCCCCCAAGGAGGGAGCCCGATGTGGGACTTGATCCCAGGACCCTGGAATCATGACCTGAGCCGAAGGCAGATGCTTAATGACTGAGCCACCCAGGCACCCTAAATAAATAAAATCTTAAAAAAAAAAAAAAAAAAAGTAGTTGCTATGAGGTCTACACAGGGGATGACACTCATCCATCTGGTCCAAAAGCATGTCCCAGCTGACCCAACATGATCACTCTGACAAAGCCTCTCCCCTGCAGCTTAGCTCTTTCTGAACAGGAAACGCTGGGTAGATTGTGATGAAGCCAATAGCAATGTCTAGCCCATCATGTTCATGATCTCTACATCTTCTCCTGAAAAGCTGAATCGGAAACATCCACGCGCATTTTTATTTCCTTCTTACATTCTTTCCTTCATTTATTCAACAGACGTTTATCCATCAGTGCAGGGTTGATTATGGGCTGGGGACTGAGCTAGGTGCTGAAGCTGTGTTTTTAAGTGGTCATGCCCTAGTCCTTAGTGGTGAGGAACTGAGTAGTCACCATTATAACACAGTTTTGTGGGGAGTGCTAAAATAAAGAGAAGCGCTGTGTCTCTGTGTGGGAACACAGAAGGTACCTCATTTACTAGACATCAACTTCATGCCAGGCCACCTAGGCCTGAAGACCACCATCTACCCTCACATGGACTGGGGTCTCACAGCACCCTGCTCCACAAAATAGATGCAGTTGACTGTGTTATTTGTTTCCCATTGTTCTGGGCCAATCCCTGAGCCATCTCACCCATGCCTCCTATCTCCAGGTGCTCCCAAGCTGACCACACAAGCCAAATTCTGGGACCAAGTTCTTACTGCCTCATGAATGGGTTAACTAGCTAATAGTGATATCCTGAGGGAATGCTGCCGTACATTAAAATGAAATGATTTCTCTTATTTCAATTTCTGCAGATATTTTTAAACACCCCATTAGAAACAAAACTTTGTGCTGGGGCATTAGGTGTTACAAGAATAGCTAGGACATGTCTCCTATCCTTGTCAGTTGTGTCCTCAAGGAGGGAAGAGAACACACATGTGATCATCAAATCCTAAGCCAGGCCTGGGTGTCATAGTGGAATGCTCTGTGAGTGTGCAGTGAATAAAGCTGCTTTATTTTGACCAGAGGACTCAGGAAATATATAGATGAGGAAGTGGTAATTTTTCTGAGTCATGAAGATTGGTTAGAATGTCATCAAAGAGAGAAGCAGCATTGTCATAAGGGAAAGAAAAAGTAGAATTAAAAGAAATTTTAATGGCAATGTCCAAAATATGCTCTGAATACTCTTGGTGTGCTCGGAATGTTACCAGGGAGAGTTGTCAGTAGGAGTTAAGAAGGAGAGACTAAGGGCAGATCACAAGAGCCTTGAATGCCAGGTTAAGGCATTTGAGGTACATTCTCTGATATTCTCGTTCTAACCTAGAAGCAGAGTCTAAAATGGTCCTTTAACTTGATTGCTAAAAATTGGTAAAAATTAGGATGAGCGGTGCAGTAAGGATGGAATTTTAAAAAAAGAAAAACTGTTTCAGGAAGTCTCAGTCCGGTGGGCACCCAATCTAATCCACAAAATACTATAAATTCAGCCTTCTAAAATTTAACATTCACCAATTAAAAAAAAAATCTCTGAGCCTTCCCATTCTCTGCGGTTTATTCTCCTGCTTCTTGAATGTGCGTGGTCACTTGTTAACAGATAAAATGTATTTATTCTTGTATAAAATATTCTTTGTGAAAATGCCCCCCCCCCGAAATTCCTCCTGTGATGGAAATGAAGTGAATAATATTTTACCAGATTTTATGAATGGATGTGACATACATGGTGAAAGTCACAAATCTAGGAATTTCCAGGTGGCCCAGGGTATAGCCTGCTTGGATTTATGGACAAAATACATTTAATCAGGACCAAGAAAAAGTAGCGGTAACATACATAGGAAAGATTTGTGCTGATTCAGAGAATTGGGTATGGACCTACTTGGGAGGCAGAGAGGAAAGGTAGTCACTGGCGTTGGAAGATGGTTTATTTGTGAGTTGGGTCTTCTGTCTCTGAAGGAGGTAAGAGCAAGTGAGATTTGCTGCAAACCCATTGACGTTACCCCTCACATCTCCGTGTCAGGTTGGTTTAGTTTGTAGTTGCTAGGTGCCTCGTTAGCGCAGTAGGAGCGCATCAGTCTCGTAGTTTGTAGTTGCTGCGTTACAATATGATGTAGCCTAAAACGAATGTTAAATCATTATAATAATACTGGTCTACCATAGAGAAGTTACCATCTCCTCTTTGTTGTTCATGTAGTTTCTCATATTGACAGTCATTGAGTTGCATCCACACCTACAGTAGCATACTCCACTGGGAAGTTACTAGATTGGGATTCTCCTCTGCCACCACCACTTTCTAGCTATGTGGCTTTGTGCACATTCCATGACTTCTCTGAACCTCAGTTTTCAATATGTACATTGGGATAAAAATATCACATGAGCTTCTGGAAGGATTAAAAGAGAACACATATAAAAGCTCACAGATATGGGCTAGTCATGCACAATTTTATTTTTTTTTTAAGATTTTATTTATTTATTTGACAGAGAGAGACACAGTGAGAGAGGGAACACAAGCAGGGGGAGTGAGAGAGGGAGAAGGCGGCTTCCCGCTGAGCAGGGAGCCCTGATGCGGGGCTCGATCCCAGGACCCCGGGATCATGACCTGAGCCGAAGGCAGACGCTTAATGACTAAGCCACCCAGGCTCCCCAGTCATGCACAATTTAGTGGGATATGAAATCAAAAAGAACAAGGGGTGCCTGGGTGACGCAGTCAGTTAAGCATCCAACTCTTGATTTCAGCTCAGGTCATGATCCCGGGATCCTGGGATCAAGCCCTGTGTAGGGCTCCCTGCTCAGGGGGGAGTCTGCTTGTCCCTCTGCCCCTCCCCCGGCTCATGCTCTCTCTCTTGCACACTCTCTCTCTCTCAAATAAATAAAATCGACATTGGGGAGAGTATGTGCGATGGTGAGCACTGTGAATTGTGTAAGACTGTTGAATCACAGACCTGTACCTCTGAAACAAATAATACATTATATGTTAAAAAAAAAAAAAAGATAGTAGGAAGGGAAAAATGAAGGGGCGGAAATCAGAGGGGGAGACGAACCATGAGAGACTGTGGACTCTGAGAAACAAACTGAGGGTTCTAGAGGGGAGCGGGGTCAGAGGATGGGTTAGCCTGGTGATGGGTATGTATTAAAGAGGGCACGTTCTGCTTGGGGCACTGGGTGTTATATGCAAACAATGAATCATGGAACACTACATCAAAAACTAATGATGTAATGTATGGTGATTAACATAACATTATTAAAAAAAACATAAAAAAATATTTTAAAAATAAGGGAATAAAAAAGAATCATCCAAAGAAGGAAAACTAAGAGGTAGTTTATTAGTTGTTATCCAAGGGAGGTCAGCCTGGAAGGAAGTAACAATCCACCTATGGTATGACATGACATACAGAAGGTCTGCCCTCAGGGGGCATTAATTTTTAATCAAACCATGACCATATTAAGACAACACACTTAAAAAGCATACAACTACATTTCAAGCATGCATCTGAACACTATTCATCTTAATAATATTATTCCAAAGTAAATAATTAGCTTTTAAATCTTGATCCTCCCCGTCTTCAATAGCAGGCAGAGAAATAAAATAAGGGCAGGCTCTTGCCAGACAGATACCCTCCTACATCGTCTGCAGTCCCCACTTTGTGGCTCTAGGCTGGGGTGCAGTTGCTCTGCGAAGGTTACCAAAGAGAACATAATACTGCCAGTAATGAAAGCTGTTAGCACTGGGGGTTGAACACTGATGATTCGGCATTTCACTTGAGGAGAAGCCATGCTCTTTTCTGCCATGAAAAATTCACTTCTCCAAAAGGGCCAGATTTGACTGGGCCACCACAGACTGAGTTTACTGATATGTGTGGATTTCAGGTGGTTTGTTTTCTTGCTTTCTGCAAAGGTGCTGATATCCCGTGATATCTCACCAGGGCTTCCTCCAGCCAGAAGACATATCCTTGGTCTGCCAGAGTGACCTTGGTAACTCTGAACCAGGTGGGGAGCAAACTTCAAACATGATCTGATCCTTCTAGTGTGTTTTGGAAACAGGATTACATGTCTCCCTATTAGCTGCTCTTTATTTAGAACCGAACAGTATTATAAATTAGACTTCCTGGGGCATTCTCCTTCTGGTTAGTAATTTAACTATAATAAATTGAATACACTGGGTGCTTTCTTCTTCCTCCCTCCCTCCTCCCCCCTCCCTCTTTTTCCTCCTCCTCCTCCTCTGCCTCTTTCTTCTCTCATTCCTTCTCCTTCTTTTTCTTCATCATCACCATTATCAGATAGTGATCACAGAGCAATTCTACAGAAGGGTTACCCCAAACACTGTGTTGTCCCGAATTAGTTTAGAAGGCATGAACGATTTGGTCACAAACTAATTTTCAATCTAATATGAAAAGAACAGGCATTTTCTGGGCCCCACTTAGTGCAACTCTTTTTTTAAAAGATTATTTGAGAGTGAGCGGGCAAGCAGGGGGAGGGGCAGAAAGAGAGGGAGACAAGCAGACACCCTGCTGAGCAGGAAGCCCAAGGTGAGGCTCAATCTCACAACCCTGAGATCATGACCTGAGCTGAAACCAAAAATCAGATGCTTAACCAGCTGAGCCACCCAGGTGCCCCTGTGCAACACTTTTACATGAATCATCTTATATTATCCTCACCATAGTCTGGTAATTACAGGTGGTGTTATTTCCAACTCAGAGAGGTTAAATAAGTTGCTTCTGGTCACCCTGGCCATAAGTATGTACATCTGGTGTTCCTTCTGAGATTTTGTTGGCTTCAAACTCTGTTCTTATTTAATTCAATTGATATTTACTGAATACCTATCACATGCTAGGTATTGTAGTAAGAGCTGAGTACACAGAGTTAAATAAGGCATAAGGCCTTCTTCCACAGTTTTACACCAGGGGAAGCAGATAAAACAAATATGCAAACAAGCATAACAGTGTTATAAACATAACGATGAATCTGTACGTGGGATACAAAGCCAGATGAGGAAGGGCATGATTAATCCATTTAAGGGGGCAAGTTCAGAAAAGACTTACTATTAAAGGGGACACAGTTTTGAATTTTAAAGAAAGAAGGAGTTTGCCATGCAGATAAGGATAAAAGATGTATGTAGCAGACAGACCATTTACCTATTAAAAGAGAGAGAAGTGTGAAGAACCCAGCATTTCTGAAGTACTTTAAGCAATAAATACACATTGCAACAAATAATTTCATGCTAACTCTTTGAGGTACAAATATGTATAAGCCAGCTCTCCTTTAGTTTTCAGTTTAGTGGGGAAAATATAATTCATACATAAGTAACTACAACACCAGGAGTCCAGTGTGCTAACTCTTATAGAAGTAATATAGACACTAAATGCTAGAGACACTTTGAGGCTGGAGAGAGAGCTTCTGTTGGAGGTGATCAAAGAAGACTTGAAGGAGATTGCATTTAAGCTGGACCTGGAAGGATGGATGGAATTAGAAGAAAGGCATTCCAGATAGACAGTACCTGAGCAAAAGCACTGAGGTAGGAAAGCTCCTCGAAGAGAAAAGAGAAAGCCCAGGAAAGGGTGAGCATGCCTCAAGGAGAGGATCAAACCCTACATGATTTTTACAGAATTGGAGGGATGCTTCCTCCTGTGTGTTCAGCAGCAACATCCTCACCCTTACCAGACCTCCCTAGTGACCTTTCCCAGCATCCAAGAGAGAAACGCGCCTCCTGCCATCTCCCATGTTCTCCCGGAAGAATTCTTACTCCTGATAGCATGGAAAGACCTGATCACTGTATTTGAACAATCCTGGATTCATCTGTTCCTCAGCTGCATCAGCTAACCCCCTGGAGCCTGGGATCCTCACCTGTAAAATGGACATGATGACATCTGTCTCAGAGAGCTTAATAAGAATTAGATGCACAGTGAGCAGTAGCACGCCCTCTTCCTTACAGAACTCCTTGACACTCCAATGCTTATGGCTTTCTTCCTCACACTGCATCTAAGGCCTCAGCTGAGGAAGAGTTAAAAATGGTCCTAGGCTCTTTTGAGAGGATCTTGCATTCTCATGTGTTGGTTTCTAATTTGAGGTGTTACAGGAGGGCGGATTGATTACCATCAGCAGATACAAAGAGAAATTAACCAAGTAGGCAGTAAATACCAATAAATCAGTTTTCCTAGTTGGGTTCCTGAGAAGACAGACTCAGGTGGAGATTGGCAGATGGGAGGTTTATTGGGGAGTGCCTCAGAATCAAAATGCAGAGTTGAGGAGTAGGATTGGGCAGAAGGAAAAGACTTCTGAGGGAATGGCCCTCAGAGTTGTCCTGAGTGGGGACAAAGGGCCTGGCCCATCCCACCCCTTCACTGACTGGTCAGGAAGGACATGCAGGCTGCCCCCAGGATGAGGAGTGCCTCAGGGGGATGCTGCTTTCTTCGTCCAAGGGCCACTAGAGGAGTAAGTGCTCAGTCTTGAAGGGGGATCTGAGAGGTGCATCACATCTCCTGTGGTATTTGGCAGTTCTGCATACTTCCCTGAAGGGTTATTCTATAGCAGGCCAGAATTCACATATGGATTTTGCTGATAGCCTAGATATGGAGTTTTTAAAGCAAGCAGAATCTGTTTATATTTAGGGCATTGTATTAGTTTCCTATTGCTACTATAACAAATTACCACAAATTTAGTGGCTTAAAACAATGCAGATTTATTCTCTTACAGTCTGGAGGCCCAAAGTCTGAAATCAGTTATCCTCGGCTAAGGGCAAGGTGTCAGCAGGACTGGCTCCCTCTGGGAGTCCTACAGGAAATCCATTTCCTTTTCTAGTTTCTGAAGGTGCCTGCACTCTTTGGCCTGTGACGCCTTCCTCACATCACTCCAACTCTTGCTTCCATTGCTTCCTCTCCTCCTTCCTCCTTTGACTTTCTTGCCTGCCTCTTGTGTGGACCCTTGTGATTACAGTTAGGGCTCCCCAGACCATCCAGGATAATCTCCCCATCTCAAGATCCTTAACCCAGTCACACCTTCAATGTCCTTTTTGCCATAGAAGCTAACACTCACAGGTTCTGCTTATTAGTACATGGATATCTTGGGGGGCCATTTTCAGGCTCCTGTGAGCATTATAGTCAAAACTTCTTGCCCTGGTGCTACCTAGTGAGTGCATTTATCGTGTGGTTGTTAGAATGGCAGTGCTAACGTACTCTTGTCTGGGTCTGTCTCTCTTAACAACATCAAGAACACTGGGGCCAAATAATGTGTTTCTCAGCAAACCCCTAATATGTTTGAATGAAGTCAGAAGACTCTTCTCTGTTCTGACAAAGATAGCCAGAACAAGGTCACACTGATAAACCTTCAAGTCTATGCTAATGGAGACATGAAAATTAAATAACGTCTATAGAAATCATCAAGGAAAATAGACACCCCTGAAATGCTACCTGAAATGGGGAGAAAGGAGAAATACCCCACCGCTCCCTTCCTCCCACCCTCCAAGTTCCTGTCAGTGTCTCCCACTGACTGAACCTAGCTGGAAGTCGTTTTTTCAAGGGAGCCTAGGAAATGTCAATATAGAAGAGAGCAGGAGAGATGTAGAAATTGGGTATGAGAGAAAATCAGCACGCAAACCAAATCTCAGAAAAACCAAGACTGAAATTATTGCTAAATAAGTTTGTGCTGGTCATCCTGGCCTCATCGCTTCACTTTTATCCAAAGAGCCAGATACCCTTTTGCATAAACAAGTTCTTATTCCATCCCTAAGTCATTAATGATGGCATTATTCACTGTGCATGATTCCAAGACTGCTTTCCTGACCCTGCCTCGGAATTTCTTACCACCCATATTCCAGCACGAGGAGCACATGGGAACTGGGAGAAGCTGGGGACTGGTGGGACATGTTGTATTCACTCGTGTGTGAGCCGGATAGCAGGACCTGAAGATAGAATGTCCAGCAGGAGAAAAATACCTTGCTTCACAGTAGATTTTGATCAAATACTAACTGCCCAAAATACATTTAAAAATTGCTACCATGGTTATTGTGCTTCAAGGCTGATGCTTTATGTTCCCCACTCAGCCTCCTTCCACCAAGCCTCTGAGTTGTGCCAGGCCTCTAATCTACCCTATTGCCAGGCTCATGACAACATCCTAATTGGATTTCAATTTCCTAGTAACCTGCAGCAGTACACTGAGTTCAGTTCATTAGAGCCCTGAATAGAGATGCAGACAATAGAGCTTCCCATCTCTGGCCTTGAAAAGCATCTCCCCCCCCCCCCCCGCACGCCCCCCTCCTCCCCCTGTGTTTTCTTTAACTTCTAAAAGTTGTAAATGAAATTGCACAGAAATACACAGGGAAGTCCTGTTCGTCCTTCACCCCCACTCCCCCAATGTTGTTATCTTTCCTACAGTATATTATTAGATATAATATATATTAAATATATTAGATATATTTCCTATAGTATAATACCCAAACCAGGAAAGTGCCATTGCTGCAATCCACAGAGAGGATGCCTCATTTTATAAGTTGAATAGGATGCCTCAGGGCTGCGAATGGTGGTGGTTGGCAATGTGAGTAGTAATAATAATCCTGTGTATCCATGCCAGGCTTTTATACTTTTCAAAGCTCTTTTATCCCTTCCCACTAATGCAGGGGGTCTATTAGCAAGTTTCTCACTCTGCCAGTGGTTGCCTGCCGATACCTCCGTTTTACTTGATAATTCAAAAGCCAAAGAGCTCATTATGAGTAGGCTGCTTTCCATTTTCTCCTGGAAGGACACTGACATCAAGTTACCCCATCAGAAGATGACTCAGCCCCCTTTGTGCTGCACTTTCTATCGACTGAGAGAAATTTCTCCTTCAGAAGCAGAAGAGGCAGGAGCTTTTGCTCCTGCACAGCTGCTCTGCCTGCTTTGATCTGCCCTCTGCCAGGCCTACACCTAGTCCTCTTTGCCTGCCCAAAGCTTCCTCGTCCTTTAAGATTAATCCTCGGTGTGCTCTCCTCTTAAACACCATTCTCTTTGTACTTCCTCTCAAGCTGGGTTAGGTACCTCTCTTCTGCACTGATACAGCTCCTTGTTTATATCTATAACAAGCTTATTTGTATTGTCTATTTTCTTGACTGTCTCCCCAAATAAATAGTGAGTTCTTGGAAGACAGGGATTAGATTGCTTAAATGTTTATTTCTATCCCCAGCACAATTTTTTTTTTCTTTTTGAGAAAGAAGAGGTGGGAGGAGCAGAGGAAGAGGGAGAGAATCCCAAGCAGGCTCCATGCCCAGTGCAGAGCCCGATGTAGGGCTCGATCTCACGACTGTGAGATCATGACCTGAGCCAAAATCAAGAATCAGACGCTTAACGGACTGAGCCACCCAGATGTGCCCCCCCCAACCCCACCTCGCAACACACTTTTTAAATGAATGGGTAGATGGATTCATGGAATAATTCTGTGTCAACCTGGAAATACAGAAAAGCTTTAATAATGACTGAATGAAAGATAAGAAAAGAGATGAATCCTAGCTTATCTTCTCTTGTGGTGTCCTGCACTTTCTGCAGATATTGCAAGTTTTGGAGATACAGAACATGTAATGATGACAGAGCCGGGGTCCAAATGATTTTAACAAGATAGACCAATGGCAAGAAAGCACCAAGATTAAATTTCATAGAGTTGAATATAAATTTTGAGCTTCCTAATTAAATGTGGCAGCTTGAATACCTGCATATATCTCTGTTCCCTTCCAAAGCTCCACCAAAGTAACAATTAAGGAAATTAAACAGGTATAAATCTATAAGATCACGAAATAAGTGAGTCTTGATAACACAGGTAGGCAATATGGACAAAATTTTGGAAGCGGGAAAGATGCACCAGTGACTGAAAAATGACTTAGCAGAGCTGGAAAAGCAGAAACCCCAAGTATCTATAGGGATGTGAGATACTAGAAAATGTATTTATATTGGTTTTGGTCCCTGGTTCCTGGCACAGAGCTCCTAAGACCCTTGTAATTTCCTGGGTGACAGGAGTGGTGTCTTTTGTTCTAAGGAGGTGACTCTGGGTGGGCTCCTGGATGAAAACTAGTCACCAGAAAAGTCAAGCCATGGTGAGAAGCTTGGAATTTTCAGCCCCGTCCCCTGTTCTCTTGAGAAAGGAGAAGGGCTGAAAATGGAGTTAATGATCAATCATGCCTATATGATGAAGCCTCCATAAAAATCCCCAAAAGATGTGGTTTTGAGAACCTATGTGTTGCTGAACACATGGAAATGCTGGCAGAATGACTGGTCAGGACCAGGCAGGAAAGCTCTGCACCCCTTCCCCCCATACCTTGCCCTAGTTACCTCTTACACCTGGATGTTCTATAGCCTTTATCACATCCTTTTATAATTAACTGGTAAAGGTAAGTAAGGTGTTTCTCTGAGCTCTGTGAGCTACTCTAGCAAAGTAATGGAACCTGAGGAGGTGGTGGTTGGAACCTCTGATCTCTCGCTGCCTGCTCAGAAGCATGGGTGACAACCTGGACTTACAAGTGGTATCAGAAATGGTGAGGGGCAGGCAGTGCAGTCTTGGGGTACGGAGCTCAGTCTGTGCAATCTGATGCTACCTCCAGGTAGGCAGTGTGAGAACGGGGTTGAGTTCTCAGATACCCTGCTAGTGTCTAAGAATTGCTAGCTGGTTTTAGGAAAAACCGCCCCACATTAGGTGACCAGAAGGGTTGTGAACCTAGTGCTCTGTGTGAGTGTGGTAGTCGTATGAGTCGTAAAGGAGCCTCCCAGGGAAGAAACACACAGTAGGGAGGAACTGGTTCTTCCCTACACAGGTGGGAGACTAGGTTGTTTTGCTTTGCTTTTATTAGGGGTATGAAGCCAATGAGAGGTATGGAACCTGCAAGGATTTAGGTATTACAGGGCTGGGGTATTTGAAGGCAGGGATGTATGGAAGGACTGAAAATACAAATAGTGTTTAGAAATCTTACAAGGAACTTACTGGAGACCCAGATCCCCTCTTCTGCCTGCCACCCATGCCCACCCCAGCACATGGATTTTCTTCTTTAGAGAGTGAGCCAGAAAATCTCTGGATTTGAGGAATTGGACATGGAATGGGGTGGGGTATATTACCTAAAGACAAGAAGACCAGGGAAAATGAACACTTTCTGTCTTGTCTTCCTCCCTTCCTCCCTCTCTCCTTCCCCACCTCCTCCCTCCCTTCCCTTCCCTTCCCTTCCTTTATTTCTATCCATATCTGAAGAGTTATATAGGGGAGAGGATTTGTTCTATATAGTTTCCGGAGATAAAACTGAGATAGATGATAGATAGATAGATAGATAGATAGATAGATAGATAGATAGATAGATAGATAGAAGTTAGATAACATCTCAAAATGGTAAGGAAACTAATCGGTGTAGGCAAAGACTACTAAACTCCTGTTCAAAACTGGCTTCTGTGTGAAAGGCATCCTTTTCACTCCCTCTTATGTCCTGATGAATCCAGAATGGGCCAACTCGAAACCTGCTGGTCGGTTGCAGTTCTCTGTTGGGCAAAGTGGGCTTGGTGAGTTTTTGTAGATCCGTTAATTCATTCTAAAATAGGGCAAATGTAACTAGATTGTATTAAAAAGGGCAGTTTCTTGGATTGCTCCATAGAAACCAGCTCTGTTTGAGTTTAAATAAGGAGGAAAATTGTTGGAGCGCATTGTTTCTGGCTCTTGACTTGGAAGCACAAATACCCTCCCAAAGCAAGTCCCACAGATATTTTTCCAGGCCTAGACTAGAGGAGATGGAGAATAAATTTGGCAGCAAATAATAATTGAAAGAACTTATGTGACTATGCTAAAACAACCCCCCAGAGTTGGGCTTCAGTCATCCTACATCTTCCAAATTTTTAGCCTTTCGTTGTGCAAGCTGCAAATAATTGACACCAGGCTCTGAGTCAGCTTTCTGATCCTCACCCTCACGGTTCAGATTAGAGTCTAATTATAAGAGCTACTCCTACATCTCCAGAGGCAGCATGCTTGGGATTTCTTCTTAAATTATTAATCAAGAGGAAAGATAAATTTGCTTGATTCCGTTCCACAAGGATCAATTTTCCCATAGCATATTTTTATTTATTTGTGCATAAATGTCAATTTTAATGGTTACTTACTTTTATTATTCCTTAATTTTTCCATTGGCCTAGAGGATACAATGATCAGGCTAGTGTGTTTCACACAACCCTGTCTGAACACTGATGCAGCACAATATTCACCTGTAACAATTCCGCAGACCCCGGAAAGTATCTGCTTTATAGATGGTGCCGGTCGTTAAAGATGTATCTCCCCATAATCCCAATCACTGGAACTGAGTGAGTGTGGCATGAGAATACTAGGCTATAATGATGTCCCCTCAAATTCAATGTGTCCCAATATGGACTCCATCATTTATTTGCTCCCTTCAATGGCACTTCCTTTTCTATTCTCAGCGTGTTGCCCAAGATGGAAACCTGAGGGAACCCTGGATATATTTCCACTCTCATTCTCATGTGCCACAGTGAATTAATCAGCAAAGCCTCTTCTCTACACCTCCCAAATGCCTGCCCCCTCTTCTCCATTCCCACTGTCCTCACCATCTCTCATCTGGACCATTGGAGGAGACCCCAAATGACCTCCAGGTTTCTGATCTCTTTACTGTCACTGTTTAGTATCTTCATCAGAATGCTGCCAGCTGAGTGACAAATGTAATATATCCCTTAAAAGTCCCTCAGTGGTTTAAATCATCTTTGTTTTGGGGTTCTGATTTCTTAGCGTGTGGTAACTGTGCAGAGGATAGTATAGGGTTACACTTTTTCCTTACTTAAATGACCATTCCAATTTCACATACACCCAGCAAGTTCTTCACTTTCTCATGGATCTTTTGCCAAAAATCAGGGGAACAATTTTATATTAAAAATAGTAAAATAAGCAAAAGAACTTTTTTCTGAGCCATGAAAATAGCTAAAGTGAGCATGAAATTGTTACGATAAATTTTGCTGAAGAAATTTTATTCAGCTCCTGTTTGTGTTTGGGGGTGGGTAATTTCCCATAATGTGCTTTTTTTGGTTGCTTGCCATAAAATACTTGCAATATTAAGATGATGATCAGGAACACATATAGCATCTCAAGGAGTCAAAGGTAATTTTAGGATCAGAGAAGAATCTAGCTAGGTGGTTTTAGCATTCAGAAACAGATAATTATGATGAGAAAGAACTGAAGCATGAACAATTATCTTAATCCACACCTGTGGTGATTCTTCCTTTTACTTCAATTGGAAAATAAAGATTATTTTAGTGGAAGAGCCATGGAGGAATATAACATACAGATCAAAATCTGAACATTTGCAAAATTGCTGGATCACTTTTTCATCAGGACAAAGGAAGAATAGTCACATCAGCAGCTCCATTCAATCAGCTATCAAATATTTCTCAAGCATCTACTCTCCCTCCCAAATAAGCAAGTAGTTATAGACAGTTAAGTAGTTTTATTAATGTGCCATGTTGCAAAGGAAGAATACCAGTTGCATTTGATGGAAGGATCTGTCTTAGCTCAGGGAGCTGCCCGAGGAAGTGATGTTGAAGACAAGTTGGGAGGGCTGAGAAGCCAGATGAAGACTGATGGGAAAGGTGTTCGAGGCAGGGGGAACAGCACGGATGATGTTTTGCAACCAGCGGAGAATGAAACTGAGAAAATCCCCAAAGCTAGTATCTGAGGGAACCAAAAGAAAGGAGAGATTAACAAAGAGATGAGAAAGGGAGTTAAGCAGTTATGCCTTTATTAAAAATCATAGGTAGTATTCAAACTAGAAGCTAGAGATAATTCTGGAATTGTCATCACTGTGGAAATCTGCATATACATTAGCTAGTAGTAATGGAAAGTCCTTGTGTGTGGAGACTACTTTTTAATCATTTTATCACTGGTATCCAACACAGAGCCTTGCCGTGGTTGATGTTCAAGGAATGTTTGCTGATTGAAAAAATGCATTTGAGCAGTATAGCACTGTCATGGCTCTTACCCAAATTGAATCTCAAAATGATGCTAAGTCTAGGTGTCCTACTGTGTTTTACCACAAGAAAACCAGGACTCAGAGTGATGCCCCCAGGTGAAGGGGCCAGGAGGAGTCATGTCCTCTCACAGAACTGACATAGTAGTATAAGCTTTTTAATTTTATCAAATTAGTATTTTTAATCTTTTTAATAGCCAATTAAAATATTTCTATTGTGAACATTTTCAAACATATACAAAAATAGAATGCTTGTGTACTTACCCCTCCGATTCAGTAAGAGTCAAGAGTTTGCCGATTTATTTCATATGTCACTTAAAACAAATTCCAACAGTATCTTCTTTCAATATGCGAAAACCATAAAGAAAAAAGAACATTTTCTTATATTACCACAACACTATTATGACACCCAACAGAATAAAAAATAATTCTTTTTATGATCTAATATGTAGTCTGTAATGACTTGAAAATGTCTTTTTCCTAATCAGGATACAAACAAGCACTATACATTACATTTGGTCGTTATGCCTCTTAGGTATAAAAAGGACATTTTAACAACACTAAGAAAGACAAACTTTTAAGGACACAGACACCCCACAGTCTGTTATGCAAGTTGAGATGTATGAAGCGCTCCCATCCTCAGCCTTATTTTTCTCTGTTGCGATGTGGCCCCACTCTCCGCAGTCACTGCTAGGAATCCCGGAACCAGATTGTTGTAGATTCAAGGGTATCAGAATCAAGGCTGAGTGTTCTCTCCTGAGCATCTCCCGCCTCCCCACAACCCGGGTAAGTGCCCAGTCTGTCATCCTTTTTGCCTGAGCCATGGTTTCCAGTCAACTTGGAGTCTTACACCTAGAATCACACTAATATATATTGAGCAGCTTTCATTGGGGGAGCGTGTTGGGGGAGACCAAAGAAAGCCTTTTCATTTTGAGCTTACAACCTAGATAGGAATCTATAGTTGTAGCTGAAATTGGCTGTTAAATGGTTGCTTAAGGTGACCAAGCCAGTCTGAGACAGGCTGTATGTGTCAGGAGCAAAAGAGGGGCTAACAATCACCCATAGAGGAAACTGTAGAATCAGGGTAGCAAAAAAAGCACTGGATGAGGCCGGCACTATAAGATTTGCATTCAAGTTCCAGCTCTGCTGTGTGACCTTGGGCAAATTGCCTAGCCTCTCTGAGCCACTATGGGAAGTGTTCTTCCCATTGTGCTTCTATTTTTCCCGGAGTAGTGGGTTATCCTCCAAGATAATATGTCTACATATTTTTCAAAACACTATTAAAGGATAAATCTGCTAGGAATGTTGTGGAAGCAAGAAAGATATCTGTACCACTTAAGTCACACCCAAGGGGACTGCCAACCTGCCTACCTCTAGAGCCAGACTGCTTTATCTCCTTTCTCTGCCCTGGGCTATAATTAGGCAAAAATATCACCCTTCTCTTTGGGCAAGATCTAACAGATCATTATTGCAAAAGAACACAGAAAGCTTGAACATTATTATTTTATCTTCTAGTTCCATGATTTTAATACAAAAGAAGGAACAAGACAAACTCAGCAAAGATGTAATATTTGTATTTGCCAAGGAAGGCTTTCTTATCTGGTTGAATGTAGTCTCAAGCACTACACCTTAAATGAAGGCATAGTGCCTTCATCCTTCTGATGCATCATTAGCTACAAATCACACAAATTAAACAACAGCCTATGCCTCCCAGCTCTGAGCCTTTCACCCAACCTACCAGCAAAATCTTTAGAGAATCACCATTGGCAACTAGGCCCTAATGATACCAGCAGTTTCCATTTTCCCCTCAGAGTTTCATGTTTACTCTCTCATGCATGATGCCCTCGTGGCTTAATTTCCATAGCCAAGAAAGAAATCAAATTCAACAGTGTTCGAGACAAATTTCAGGTACTGAGGAAATATTCCTCCAGGCAGATTGGGATTTTATTTTATTTTTATTTTTTATTTTTTTAAAGATTTTATTTATTTATTTGAGAGAGAGAGAGCATGAGGGGGAGAGGGTCAGAGGGAGAAGCAGACTCCTCACTGAGCAAGGAGCCCAATGCGGGACTCGATCCCGGGACTCCAGGATCATGACCTGAGCCGAAGGCAGTCGCTTAACCAACTGAGCCACCCAGGCGCCCCCAGATTGGGATTTTAAAAAAGACTATATTATATGAATTGTTTTTATTTTCTTCTTTAAGATTTATTTATCTATTAGAGAGAGTAGGAGGAGGGAGAGAGGGAGAGAGAGAATCCCAAGCAGACTCTGTGCTGAGTGTGGAGCCCGATGCAGGGCTCAATCTCATGACCCTTAGATCATGACCTGAGCAGAAACCAAGAGTTAGACGTGCAACTAACTAAGCCACCCAGGTGCCCCGTATGAATTGTTTTTATTATCACTTTATCTTTATATGTACCATTCAGTTTATCAAACATTTTTTATATTTGTTTCTTCATTTGATGCTCACAACAATATACTTGTGATGTAAGTAGGGTATTAATGTCATCCCTATTTCTTAAACGAGGAATATAAGGCTTCAGGAGGTTTTAGTGTTTTTTCTTTTCCATTTATTGAGCATTCTAGTCTATTCCTGACACCGAAGAATACCATTTACAAATACCATTGCATTTAATCTTCAAACAATCTGATGAGGTAGGTGATGTGTTTTTTTTATTGTACAGATGAGAAAACCAAATCTTCTCTAGGTTGAATAACTTGCACAAAAGTCCACGGTGTGAGTCAGTAGTGAACTTAAGATGCAAAGTTGGATCCTATTTAGAGTTTTTTTTAAAAAATCACATAAGCCTTTGCCAAGCTCAAAAAGCTTCTTTGCTGACTCTGTTTTGCAATAATCCTGATAATTTAAAAAAAAAAAAAAAAAACCCTGCCTTTGTGAATCTATAAAACAAAGTTTGCATGAAGCCAAATTGAAATTTGATGTATCTAATTTTCAGAGTTGTATGCATATTGTGTGAAATAGCTGGTTAGGGATTCAGACTGTGGTTTGCCCATAAAACTTACTTCATTTTACACATTAAAGAATTCCTAAGCATTTGGCTGAAACCTCTTTATTTAAAGGGTCTCCAGCCAAGTTGCACAGAAAATTGTTCAAGTCAAATGACCCCAGTTCTACTGAGAGAGACAGAGAGAGACAATGTGCCTTCATTCAATATGTTATTAAAAATTATTCTTATAGGTTTGATCGACTTCATAGTAGATTTGGCAAACTAAAGGATCACTTTTCTTTCCCTGAAGTCTTTATTTAACTCACCCAACTCAGCAAACATTTATATTAGCATTTATATACTGATAGCTATGTGTCATACTCTATTTTAAGTGTTAGGGATACAGAAAAAATTGTGACAGTGTCTTGCTTTCATGGTGTCCACAGCTGAGTTCTTAATGCTTAGTACTGGAGATGTACAAGAGATTGGTATATACATCCTCTTCTTTTGTGGAATGCAGAAAAGATAGCTGACACCCTATTGTCTAGGATTTCTGGTTAAAGTTTGACTCTTGGGAATTTAGTTTTTAATTTGTTTATCTCTTTCTGTCACTCTCCATCTGTGTGTGTGTGTGTCTCTCTCTCTCTCTCTCTCACACACACACACACACACACACACACACACACACACAGTAGCACGGTAGCTTGGGTCAGAAGTAAGCCAAACAACATCTGCAAATCTTTAGCAGTGGAAAATTCCATGTCACCAGTTTAACACAGAGGTGGCAGCCTGGGAGATGAGCTAAGTCAGGGGTTGAAGTGAACGGCTAGTGAATTCCACTGGCTAGGGGTCAGCTCTCTTGAAGGCAGATGGGCATTCCAATGCCTGTATGGGAGGGAAACCAGTCTTCTGACGTAGTCCATAAAAACAGCACCCTTCCCAGCATGACAGCTTGAAAAGTAGCCGGAGTGAGAAAGCTCTAAAGTATCTCTAAAGCCTAATATAATATGGCAGGACCTTTTCTGTGTCTTGGCTCCACAATCCCAGGGCAACTAACAAAAGAAGAAGTGGTGAAATGGGAACAGTTGATTTTTTTTTCTGAGCTCCAAGTAAATACAATTATTTTTGTGTCATCATACACAAGAATTTTGACAGAGTATTGCTTCTTGGACTTGAGATATAACCTCTGATCTATGTCTGGACCTTCTTATAAATATGTGATTTTGTTAAGAGCCTAGTGGAGAGAGCGCAGTAACATATTTGGGATTTTCTTGCTTTAACACTTTATCAGATTGCACTGATTATGAGGGCCACATCCTCCCCCCTCTACCCACATGTATTTCAGCTTGTGAGATCAGAGTGAGTTGGTATCCACCTCCAAAAAAGGTGCTACTATTGTTATTAATTGATGGTGCTTTTAAGTGTCAATACTGCTTAAAAGGATGAAAATGAAGTACACTGTGTGTTAGATATTCAGGACAACGTTTCATAGGGGCAGAGGTGATTTCCCCACCTAACAAATGAAGAAACTGTTATCTCTGAGAGTGTAAGGGATTTTCCCAGCATCCCCCAGAGCCAAGACTCAAATCCGGCGACTCATTCCAGGGCATGACTTTGAGACCCTTCTTGCTCTTCTCCCTTCGGCAGTAACCCCACAGTCTTTCACAAAGATTTACCCTGCCTCAGTTTCTCCATTATAACATGGATCTGACTATATTGGCTTCTTCCCACCACACAGATATCCCATTACCTTCTAGAAAGCACTTGATACTAGTCACAAGGAGCAGATATTTAAATGGCAGGTGCTCTTTTTTTTATATTCACAACAGGAAACCAGAAAATTAAAGGCAGCAAAGCACTGGCCTGTAAGCCCCTTGAGGCAAAGGTCTTTCCAGTGATTTTTGTGTCCCTAGCATTTAGCATTGCGCCTGGCATGTAAGAAACCCTGAAGAAATGTTTGCTGAATAAATGAAAGAAGGATGTTTCCCCCAAAGAAATGGAAGCTTTTATAATTGCTCACAGTATCTCATCCCTGGAGCAGTGATCAGATGTCATGCTAAAAATAGATGTAAACTTTTCCTCCTGCACCCTTCCCATGCACCCTTCCTGGACTCTGGCGACAAAGAGGTTCATGTCCAGGTAAACAATATTGTGACCCCAATAGACTGCACACCATTGATATTTGCCCCAGCCCTATTGGAAGGTACCCCAGTGCTTAAACTTCCTTAGCTTATGAACCACTCAGAGCTTCTAGTTCAGGTTTGTCTATGAAAAGCACCACTTCTCAGGCATGCAGCAGGTGGCCTCTTCAAACTACTTTCCCCGTAGTGAGGAAATGGTAACCCAGCAGGAAAGCAGCCTGTGTTGCTAGGCTGTGCAGAACCCCTCTTACAACTCAGTCATCTCACCAGTTGTTGTTAACGCTGCACAGTGTCCATAATGAGCAAATAGGAATAGGATGCTACTGTCCTTATTAGTGGCACTGAGTTTATTCTGAAGGAAGCCACCAAGGAAATAACAGCAACAACTATTGTACATTTGCCACGCGCTTCATGTCAAATCTCATTGTGATTCTCAAAACCACTTTCTGAGAAGAAGCTCACAATTTTGCAGATGAATGAACTGAGGTTCAGAAATGTCCGAAGGCCCCGTTGGTAGCAAATGACAGGCTTAAGATTTAGAGCTGGCCTCCTAACCTAGAGTTCCTAACCCCCCCTTCCTTGCTCACAACTGGGGGTCAGTAGCATGAGGTTGTAACTGGAGAGGGGTGCCCTCCCCACCAGTTCTTGGAAAAGAACATGCCCATAGCTTCATGCCATTGTCTAACACACTGAGCTCAGCATTTCCTTCTCTAAGACACAAGGCTGGTCATCTGAGCCTTGAAAATGTGAGGCAGCTTTGATCAATTTGGATTAATCCTACTGCATTAAACAATGCCTTCCCCCTCAGAGAGGCAATGCCTCTTTTTCTGTGTGAATGATAAGATGGATTTGCATTCTGGGTCTCCTCGTTCACTCTTGACAAATTGCAGAGGAAGCGAGTGTATAGCAGAGACCCTTCTCGTGTGTAGCATGTGGTGTTCACACCTTTGCCTTTCTCCATCCAAGTGTCCATCAGTAACTCAAACCCTTAAGAAACCAATAGGCGGCGTGAGGCTCTGGAATGGACACAGGTTTCCATTTTACTTAGTACAGAAAGGGGTTATGACTTTTGCAAGCAATGAGAGTAGGTGTTGAATTACACGTGAAAATTAACAGGAGTTACCAGTCATTACCAAGAGTCAACCCTTGACTTCCATATGCTCTCTTGTAATCTTCCTAACACATCTTGACGTAGAAACAATTATTATTGCTGTTCTACTTATGAGGAAGTTGAGCCCAGAAAGGTTAGTAACTTTCACAATGATACAGAACTAGTAGGCGGCAGAGCCAGGATTCTGACCCCATCTATATAAGTCACATTTTGTACCCTGTCTACCGTTATCACCCATCATGTCCAACCAAGTGAAAGCAAGTGACACAATTGCAGTATGAATGTGTCGTCAGGAACAGCTGGATGTAGATGCCCAAGAAGGAGAAATTTTTTATGCATCCTAGAGAGAAAGAACCAGCTGGAGGTAATGTTTCTTGAAACTCCTCTAAAACATTTGCCTAGAAGTCGGTTTTCAGTGGTTTGCTTCCTGTTATACAAGAAAACCCCAAGACACATAAAATAGATAACTTGTAATTCTGAAAGCATTTACCAGGCACCTATTTTGTGCAAAGTAAGACAGAAAAATGTGTTGCTGCTGTAATACAGCTCCCCACTTCAGCATTGTTATGCTTAATTTCCTTGTTGATGTCCCATTCTGGAAGCAAACTCATTCAGGTTCTGTCTTATTCAGCACTATATGCCAAGCACCTGGCACAATCCTGAGTCTAGGGCACAAGGAACGATAGGCCCTGAGGTTTGGGGACCAGAGATGGGTGAGGCATCCCCATCCTCTAGGAGTTTGTACTGCAATAAAGAAGCCCAGCATTCACATAATCAACACAGCAGATGAGAGGAAGGAGAGCAAGATGTCAAGAGAGATAAGGAGAGAGTTGAGGACGCCTTGGGTTCTAAAGGAGAACTAAGGTGTTATACCAGATGTGACAAAATAATGGAAATAAATTGGCCTCACAGAAATCCAAGGTCAACTCAGTGACTTTGGTGGTTAGTTAACCTCCCTGAACTTTTTTCCTCATCTCTAAAACTATATACCTACCTCAGAGCTTTGTTAGAAAAAATAATACAGTATTTCAATGACACAGCACAGATACTAGCCTGTTACAGGTGCTCAGAAAACATGAATTCCCCTTTCGATGATACAAAGATTGGAGCCCTTTCAAATCTCACTTGAATGTTCTCCCGAGTGTTAGGAATTTGACTGAAAAATGTATGAAAAGGGAAGGCAGAGATGTGACTAAAACCTTCAAGGAAAGGAGCAGGGATTGAATAAGATTAAACAGATGTGGAGTGTTAGATTTTGTTTTGTTGAAAAGTGTGATTTTCAGTACTATTATAAAACATAAAGAAGACTTATATCTCACAGTTTACGTACCTGCTTTCTTATTTCTAGAGCATTTCTAACCATAAACTCATTCATCTTTGAGAAGCTGGAGACAGTGCTCCTCTTCTCTCTCTTCTCTATCTCTGTCTCTCTCACACATACCATTTATATTTGTAAATCCAGATTTCATTGCTTCTCCTCTGAAGTAATTATTTGTACTTAAGTTTTATTTTCTAAAAAGGAGTGAAGAGGGGCACCTGGCTGCCTTGATTGGTGGAGCATACAACTCTTAATATAGGGTTCGTGAGTTCAAGCCCCATGCTGGGCGTGGAGCCTACTTAAAAAAGTAATAATAGGGGCACCTGGGTGGCTCGGTCGTTGGGCGTCTGCCTTCGGCTCAGGTCATGGTCCCAGGGTCCTGGATCGAGCCCCGCATCGGGCTCTCTGCTCCGTGGAAAGCCTGCTTCTCCTTCTCCCACTCCCCCTGCTTGTGTTTCCTCTCTTGCTGTGTCTCTCTCTATCAAATAAATATATAAAATCTTTAAAAAAAAAAAAAAAAGTAATAATAAAATAAAAAATAAAGGGATGCCTGGGTGGCTCAATCGTTTGGGCTTCTGACTCTTGGTTTTGGCTCAGGCTATGATCTCATGAGTTATGGGATTGAACCCCACGTAGGGCTCTGCACTCAGCAGGGAGTCTGCTTGAGATTCTCTCCCTCTGCCCCTCCCCCAGCTTGCGTGCACGCTCTCTCTCTCTCTCTCTAAATATGAATAAATAAATTTAAAAGAAAGAAAAGAGTGAAGATATAGGTAAGCACTTTTAAACATAGAATTTGTGGTTAACATGAATCTCAAAGTGGAGAAATTGAGGGCATGATGTCTTCCAATTAAGACAAATGCAATACAACACAACACTTCCCCATCCACGGTGGGGAGTATAAACACTATAGAAGATGGTGTAAAACAAACATTTCAAAAGCAAGGCAGAAAACATCTGGGGGATCTAATGAGCCATATAATAAGGAGAACACAGTTTGCTATTAAAGTAGCCTGTTGTGAGATATAGACTGACAGCCAGAAGAGCCTTACAAAGTGCTGATCAGCTAGAGGTTAAGTATCAGAGAAGAGTTTCCAATGTATGACATGCCTGTGATGGGGAGAGCACAGAGATCACCTGGAGAACGATAAAAATATCAGTGGGATTTGGGAGCGGCTGTGATAAACCTTGAAATTAGACAATTTAGCCTTGAAAAAAGAAGTCCCACAGGAGAAGTATGTTGTCTTTCTTCATTAAAAGAAACCTTAACATTGAAAACGAGCAATTTCAGCACCTGTAGGCATTTTATAACAACGCATTTAATGATTCTGTTCACTTCCTCATACATTATTCATTCAGAAAATGTTTGTTGAACCCCTATTATTTAAATGCCTCCCGCACACCAGACGCTGTTAGGGACAGGGAACCACAAGGAGAGTGAGTTGTAGTTTCTGTTCTCAGCTCAGTCTAATGGGGAGGACGGGCAACTGCACAAATCACTGCAATTTGGTGTGATAAGTACAAAAAAGTAGCAAAGTGGTCAAACAGGGTCAGGACTGTCACTAAATTTAAGATGCTTAAGTAGGGGAGGCGAGGTGGGAGTGTAGGTTTTTATCACAGTAGCGCAGTCATCAAAGTTGTAAGGGAGGGAGTCCTGAGAACAGATGGGAGATTTACTAGTGCTCCAGGAGATGCCTGGTATTTAGGAAGTGGCAGTGTGGAGCACGATCAGAAGACGCTAAGAGATCCTGCTTTGTGTCCCAGACCAGATTATCTTCTTCTCTGAGAAATGCTAACGGGGGCTGCATGACATCTGTACAAAGCTCTGACCAGTACCTGCACTAACTAACCTGCCCATGCATGTGCTCACATAGCCTAAGATCCTGTTTATAACAGCAAGGAGCTGGATGGGTCTATCTTTGGCTATACTCTGCAAATGTGAAATAAATTTACAGTCTTAACCATGTGATGCCATGAAGGGTATTAAGAAATATATCTATGTATTTGGGAGAAGGCAGGAAAGATCCAAGTTACACAGTTATAAAGGGAGAAAAAGGCATTAGCATAATATATATTGATGACCTCATATGTATGTGGGTATGTGTGTGTATATATATGAAATGAGTTGATAAATGTCTGTACAAGTCCAGCACACAACATGTATCTCTAGAGAAAGGTGGAACAAAGGACAGCAATGAGAGGGAAGGAAGAAGAGCTAACCTCTCAGTTTCTATTCTGTGTTTTTCCATATAGCCCAAATATTGACAACATCCATTAACTTCATTTTGTGATTTAAGGAAAAAATAATTGCCCATGAAGCACTAAGCACAGTGTCTGCCATGTGATGCATAAATAATTAATTGACTCTTAGGATGGCAAGAAAAATGACTTGCCCAAAATGATTTAAATCTGCATACAGTGTCATATTGATTGTTAAAAATGAATGTTTTCTCTGTCAAAAGGGATTGAAATAAATTTCTTAAATTATGATCAATAGATTTTAGGTTAAATATGTATTCTGCTTATTTAATCATTTAGGATTTAATTATTTAAAGCTAAGTTTTGCCCCAAAGATACAGATGTAGTGAAAAGAAGGGCCACATGTACCTCAATGTTCATAGCAGTAATGTCCACAATAGCCGAACTGTGGAGAGATGCCCTTCAACAGGTGAATGGATAAAGAAGATGTAGCCTATATATACAACGGAATATCACTCAGCCATCAGAAAGGATGAATACACAACTTTTGCATCAACATGGATGGGACTGGAGGAGATTATGCTAAGTGAAATAAGTCAAGCAGAGAAAGTCAATTATCATATGGTTTCACTTATTTGTGGAATATAAGGAATAGCATGGAGGACATTAGGAGAAGGAAGGGAAAAATGAAGGGCAGAGGAAACCAGAGGGGGAGACGAACCATGAGAGACTAGAGAGACTATGGACTCTGGGAATCAAACTGAGGGTTTTGGAGGGGATGGGTTAGCCTGGTGATGGGTAATAAGGAGGGCATGTATTGCATGGAGTACTGGGTGTTATATGCAAACAATGGATCATGGGACACTACATCAAAAACTAATGAAGTACTGTATGGTGACTAACATAATTTTTAAAAAGCTTAAGTTTTGAAGAGGAAGGCTTCCAAATCTAGATTGCATAAGATTTTGCTTAAGCACCAGAAATTTCCCCTCAACTTTGATGGTTTTATCTTTAGAGTACTAAACTTTAAAAAAATACTAAGCATTCATAGGTCATTATCCAGTTATCTACTTATCACTGAAAACCAAGGTCAACTCTTCTCTTTTATGATATCCCACCCCGTAATAACCAACAGATAGTCAGTAAATTGAATTTAAATTTAATTTTGTGGAACTTTTTTTTATAAAGAATTTGAAACACTTAAGTAGATTATCTTTTATTATGTTCATTTAGTCATCCTTGTTTTTATGAAAAGTTATGAATAAATTGAAAATCAAATTGTTTTTTGAAATGTACTGAGGAAATACTTTATGATGAGTTTCTCTCTATAAAAGAACAATTTATAATTTGAATTAGCATTTTAAAAAATTCTCTATGGTGAGTTTCTTTGTAATTAGAAGAACCATTTATAATTTGAACTAGCATTTTCACATTTATCTTGTGAGTAAGTTGGCCTTCTCACCTACTGGATTTTGCTAAAGTAGGACATTCTATGCCAAGGAGATGATAGAACAAATTGTGATTAGAAATATCAAAACTTCAAAAGCTTCTCCTTTTTACATGCTGATTGTGTTAATAAGTATATTAAAACCTATTTGTACTGTCTTCATTTTTACTGGATTGACATATGGAAAAATATTTTTCCTATGAAGAAATAGTATGATATATACCCATATTTTCTTGATTTTTTTAGACCCATATGTTTCTAAAATATATTTACCCCTATTTCCAATACCATTCTCCTAGAAGCTCATTTAAATATATAATGCATCTTAGAATTGATGAAGTTTGACATATGGACTTTTTATATTAAAGTTATAAGACAAAATTGAGGTGTGATCCCAAATGATCAGCTTCTAGCAACCCTCTAGCAGAGAAAAAAACTTAGTCAAATTAAAAGGTAATTTTTTTACACAATTCATCACCGAACACTTTGTTCTCTGGTCTCTCGGGCTGAAAGTTAACTGTAGATTCAACCTTCCCTCCCAATAACATTGCTAGTTCCTTGGATATTTGTTTTGTTCATGGATCTTGGTATTTTGGGTGTGGGGGGGTTGCCCTCTTTTCTCAATTAAAGTTTTTATTTTGAGATAATTGTAGATTCATATACAGTTGCAATAAATAATACAGGAAGATCCGTGTACCTTTTACTCATAGTTCCCCCCAATGGTAACATTTTGTAAAACTATAGCATAGCCAGGATATTGACACTGACCAATCTAATTCCAATTTTTCCAGTTTTACTTCTACTCATTTGTGCGAGTATATGTGAATGTAGTTAGGTGTAGATCATTTTTTCACATGTTCAGTATCCATTACCAGAGTCAAGACAGCACATTTTCATCACCGCAAGAAATGCCCTGTGCTGCCTGTTTATAACCTCACACACCTCCTCCCTCATGGACTTTTCACATGTTGGGGATTTGATGGTAGTATGTTTTCTAGTTACATTTGGGGAAGTAACTAATTTGTCCTTTCCTTTTGCCAATGTCTGCAAATAAATAATATTAAGCAGCTGATCCCTCCATGTTCACTATTTTGAGTTGTGCATCTCCCTGATATTTGGCAAAGGAACCAACATCAGGGGCAAGTAGCCACCTTGGCTAGGCACCATTTCTCCTTCTCTGAAGGCACAGGACCAAATCTACCATCTTTGTTTCCTTTCCCAGATTACGCTCGATTTGAGGCCAAAATCCATGACCTACGCGAGCAGATGATGAACCACAGCATGAGCTCCGGGTCCGGGTCCCTGCGAACCAATCAGAAACGCTCCCTCTATGTCAGGTAGGCAACGGAGCATTGCTTACTGTGATCTGCACTTTGTGAGCAATCCAGCTTGGGGAGATAAAAGCAACACCTTGTAGCAATGGAACACATGTTCTTAGTAACCCAGGCTCATCAATACACCACTGTAAGACATCAAGTTTAACCACTTTGAAGACATTTTTGAAATGTTATTACATTAAATTAGTCAAAAGCCCTGATTTTAACAAGTTACCTTTTGAGAATGTTATGATCTAGGGTCAAATTCTTAGCACAGGTTGCAGTAAAAATAATGAAAAGAAATATTTTCATTCCTGATCATCTTAAATTGAATATATGGCCCAAAACCTTAGACTTTTTCTTACCATCAATATAGGGAGAAAATATTCTTGTATCACCTCTTGATCTGCTTGATATATATTGCATGAACTTTGGTATATTGAATGATAATCAAAAGCACTCTGCTAAAGAGTTACGTGCTTCTTCCCAACAAGTTTCGGTGGACTTTCTTCCATGGTATCTTGTGACCAGTTGTTTCTCAGCCTCCTATATTCCTTCCAAAATATACTTCATCAATGCTGACTGTACTTTTTAAAATAATATAAGTATTAACAACCAAAGGGGGAAAGTAATACCTAATACACTGTGAAGATGAATCTGTGGGCCAGTGGAGGAACCATGCCCACCCTCACTGCATTCTCCTCTCCTCACTCGGCCCCCGAATCTGGTCTGACTCCCACCTAAGGTCATATCCTCCTCACCTGAAATTTCACTGTCTTTTCCTCGCATGAAGGGTATGTTATAGATATTAAATTATGTACTTGAATTGATGTGTTCCGTTGGTTCCACTTTGGCTGTGTAGTTATTTTCTGTGTCTATCAGGTAGGCACAGCAGGGCAAAGAAAGGAGCAGGATTCCAGATGTTGGCATGTTCTTGAGGGCCTTGATTTGCTGGCCCCCCTAGGACAAGCAGAGACTCCCTCTATATTCCAGGGAGTTCTAATACTTCAGAAGCCCCAAGACTTAAAATAAAAACAGGATAAAACCAAACAAAGCTATTTTTGACTATGAACATTCCAAATTTGACTAACTGAATTTCACAAGATTATTTTGATATACTCCAGTGTAATCCTCAACAGGAACTATTAAGAGCCACCCGGGAACATGTCTTGTAGTGAAATCACAGATGTGATGGAAAGTGGCTATTTCTTTTCTCCTTACTGGCTTTATGTTGCTGGTCTCTGTGATACAAAATATTTTAAATCTTGAAATGTTTTAGTCTTGGGTAGCAAATTGGGAAAAGCCAATTGGGTTTATAGAATAGAGAAAAATCTGTTAATGCAAAAAAAATGGATATGTAGAATAACACTGGAAGGAAAAATTACCATATTGTTATCTATTAAAAAAATAGAATGCATAAAAATGTTAATGTACTTAGAAAAACTTTGCTGAAAATATACTGGTAATAGTTGAGTCTTTTGAATTAAGTTGTGGAAGATTAGGAAAATTAAATGGGGTAATATAGTGATAGAATGTAAAACTAATAGACTTACTTGAAAGAGTCGTTATTAATCAGACCCAAACCTTTATTCTCTAAAATGATAAATAAAAATATGACATACAAAAGAGATCAAGACTTAAGGTAATAAAGGATGTTATCTTGTATCACATTCTAATAGTTGGAAATGGAATTAAAAGGAGGAACCACTTTTAAATTACACTGAAAAATAGCTGACACTTCATGGGCAATTCTCCAAATGATCTCTCCACTATACAAATATGGTATTTGGTTTCCAAATGTGTAATTATTAACACTTAGTTAGTCCCTAGAGGGCTGACCTTAGCATCTAAAGGACGCTTAGAGGGCGCCTGGGTGGCTCAGTTGGTTAAAGGACGCTTAGAGGCATAAAATTGGAAGAGGTAGGGGCCATGCAGAGAGTAAAATCAGAGAGAAAGAACATACGAGACATCCTCCCCCCCGGCCTTGTTCTCATACGATGTGATAAAAGTAATAGCCCCTACCCCAACAACAGCAACGAAAGGCAATCAAATGGAATGAACTAACAAGGCCTATGGGGAATTCTTACTAAAAATGATCCAGCAACTTTGTACCTTTGTCCCCCCTCTTTATTTTTTATAGAGGGGGGTGGGTTACACCAAATTGGGCTAGAGGATTTTCATAGAGATGCTTGCTTTATCTGGAGCACTTGAATAGGGCTAGTGCCAGTTGGTTGTACTTATTTTAGAAAGTCAACTAAGTTGCTCTCTCAAAATAAATTAGTAGCAGGATTTCTCTGATTATATAAATATCAGATGATGAGCATGTTTCTTTAATCTGAGAATGACATCCTGGAATATTATTTTGCTTGGCTTTATGTAAGTGTAGGGCCGGAAGGAATCTTAAGCAGCACCAGGTCCACTGTTTAATTGACAGGACAGGAAACTGAGGCCCCAGGAGGGGAGAGATTTGCCACCACTCTTTGGTGACAGAATCAGATCTTCTACCTCCCTTCTCACTCTGCCTCCCAAGGGCTCAGCTTCTGTGGTATCAGCTGTGGAGTGCACTTGAGCTGTGATTCCCAATCTGCTCACAGCCCCCAACTCTTAGATGAAGGAATAGGTTAGCCAAGAGGAGAAACTCGAACATAAACCCCTTTGGGGTTTTTACACAGGATAAACTGCATTATAGGACATAGGGGATTTCTGTAGTTTTGTTGGTATTTTTCCATGAAGCGAAAACCTAAAGCAGAAAGCAAACAGCCTCTCTTTGTTCTGTGATAAACAATTTAGCTGACTTATAGGATATTTGTCTGCACCACAAAACCACCCCTTCCTCTAGGAGTTGCCTCTTCTTCCCCCACCCCGTCCCACCCACAGAGCCCTGGCTGTGTCTGAGAGGCTGTATCCTCTCAGGATGGTGCATGAGCTGGCCTCATTCCCTCACTAGAAATCATCCTCCCAGGTGATAGTAATTTGTTTGCCTGAAAGTGTTGAAAGGAGGGAGGGGGGATTAGCACATCTGAGCCAGGCAGTGTTTTAAACTTGAGCCAACCAACCCTCTCTATTTTCCAATCTACTTGTAATTATTTTCCTTCTTTGAATCTTTTGTGTAAGGTGCCCAAAGTGCTTCGGTAGTGCTATACAAATGAAGTTGATTGCTGCTTATGATAACGCTGTACCTGTTCTGTGGGAATGATTTGGATATATTTGCTTTACTGGGCTGTTTGTATTGTGTATTTCCTGCATTGTCAAACATATAGCTGTAGAACCTGGAAAGTAAATAAAATGTAAAAAATTTGAATAAAATATTTTTCAAAAATGCTCCACAAGTACATTATGAATTCTTCAGACGTAGATGCACTTGGGCTCCCGAGCCACTGAAATACGGATTTTGTTGCACGTGTTTCGAGGCTCTCTATGTGGGCAGATGGAACTCTCCCTGCCTCTAAAATATGCGCTCTTTCTTACCTACCAGCTGGTGAACGCATCCCTATGACAGAGAACAAGGCTTTTCCTGCTACTAATAAGAATGGACCTTTATATCCAAATGCTACTAAGAAAGGTCAGAGATGTAGGTGATTGAAATCACATAGAAGTGCAAATAGCTAAGGAAAGCACCTTTCCTAAGGTAAAGGAGAGCAAGAGCACTCAGGACTTGGAGAATGGGGAGAGGAGGAAAAAAAAGCAGCTAAGTCCACCAATGGGGAGTAAAAGGTCACAGGAAAGAGTGAAGCCTGGCCCATGTTCATTTGTTAATCAAAGGTATCCATTTTGAGAGTTCAAGTGAATAACCTCTCTGTCTTGAGTTTGGGCTTAAAAGGCATTTGCTTTGATTCATTTGTGCATTCATCAAGCTGTTTTTGAGTGTATATTTTGTGCCAAGACCCATAATGGACACTAAGGAGTCAGCCGTAAAAGTCAACGTTTCCTGCCATAAGAATCTCTCATCCAGTGGAAGAAATAGATGAGAGGAAGACAATCACAGTGCAGCAAGGTGTGAAAAATTAGCTCTAGAAAGGCCTGGAACATTTATTGCTTCCTAATGCAAAGATAGCCGAATTGGTCCTTAAAGATCTTATGTGAGTTAACTTACAAGTTTTCAAGTCTTTTTATTCAAAGTAAGAAAAATATTCTTCACTGTGACCCAGTAAATACATACACATATAAAGCTGAAAAACATTTTTTATTAAATTGTGCTTTTTATGTAAAGTGTATTTTGTTATTTCCCATTCTATTTGTCTCCCTTAAAAAAAAAAAATGAAGGGCACAACTCATTAACTTGATTTAATAACTCACTAATTGGTCACGATATACAGCTTGCAGATGGAATAAACAAGAAGGAGCGCTCCAGGTGGATGACACTGTATACAGACAGGAGAGCACACCTTCACTGCATTACATGTAGCAAATCTCTGGGCTGGTGTTCCAGCCATTTTGGTACAGAAGAGGAAGTGGAAGTGAAGGAAAATATTTGTCAGGCACCTTCTGGATCAACCATTGTGCTAGTGGTGGTGTACATATGTTTTCCCATATGATTCTCCCAACATCTTGAAGAGTCAAAGAATGTTCCTTCCATATTACAGATGAAAAAACTGAGATTCACTGAAGTTAAGTAATGTCCCCAAGATTACAGAGTTAGACTGGATGTAAGCATAGACATTCAGGGCCTGTGTGTGAGGCAATGGAGAACAGTGTTGAAGAGAACAGTTCCTGGATTCTGTCAGATAAAATTTGAATCTTGGTTTTGCCACTTACTAGCTCAAGTGATTTTGGACAACTCAGTCTCTCTGGCCTTGGTTTCTTTATCTGTGAAATGAGAATAATAATAGGATACCATAAAGTGGTCATGAGGACTAAATAAAATAGTGAATTTAAATACCTGTAACATAGGAAACAACTAATTGGTGATATTTATCATATATTATAAAGGTAACCTTTCCCCTGCAGGACAGAGAGACCATAGAATTGGTCCTGAACAAACTACTGTTTTCTCAGCAGAGGGATGAGACACCCTTGTCCCTTTGCTTTCCTTCAGCAAGGGAAGGAGGACAGACTTCCTGGCACCATTTTACATTTTCGCTCATCTAGACCCAGGAACCCCAGGATTGCAGGCTCCAGAATGCCCATCTCTGTCAACTCACCAGACATCTCTCATAACCCACAAGCATCTGCCCAGAAGTAGAATCTGCAAAGTATTCAGCTGGAGCCACAGATAGGAAGAATCACTGTGCTTACAACTGGCCCCTCCAGTTTGTCATCGCTATCCCTAGCCCCTGATTCTTCAACTTCTCCTCTGCATTCTTCACCCCCTCCAAACCCTCTGATCACTTTTTGCTGCTTCCTAAGGTAGCTTTTGCTTCAAAGGCTATAATATGACAAATGCTCTTAGGTCTGCCTCCTGCCCCATCGTTTAACATAAGGCTTTCATACAATGATTCCTCAGTGCACTGATTCTTAACCTTCAATAAACATGATTTACATACTTTCCTACAGTGTACCAGTCTATGGTATATGTTAGGATACAGAGATGAATAAGAACACACCTCCTTCCCTCAAGATTCTCATAGTCCGTATCCATGGGCCATTCAAATAGTGGTCAGATCATTACTCCCAGATACGCTGTGTGTTATATGCTTTGCAATTATTATCCTTTTGAAATCTTTGCAGTATGCCTGTTAGGCCTCCTACAGTGACACCTGCCCAGAAGACCACTGGTATTTAAAATTCTTCTGTTAAAATACTGATCACTCTAGTCTTTATTACATTTTCATGGTAAAAGCCCTTGAAATGGAAACACCATTCAATACTGGACCTGCAAATTCCAGTTAATGTCTTCATTTTATTATACCCTTAGTACCATATGCCACAGTGCTTGGCATAAAGAAGTTTCCTTAGTAAATATTTGTTGAATGAATTAATTCCTAGACTCTCTTTCCTAGACATATGTGAAAGAAAAAAAATTAGAGTATAAGCCAAGATCTTTGAACAACCAGTCCTATGCAAGTTCCATACCAGCTAGCCTGCCACCAAGTCCATGGAGTCTGGTCATTCTGAGAACACAGGCATTGCCTACTGGTGCTGGGATTTCCAGGAAACGTCTGGCACTACAGGGCCTTTCAGGTTGCTTCATTTGCCTTCTGAACTCTGTGACTCTTTTTCAACTGGGGGCTAATTCAATAATAGATTTAGACCAACACACACAGCCAATACCCTCTTAGTGAGAGGACTTAGGGTAGGGGCAGGGGCCAGGGTGAACCTCATCCTGTGTCTCATTCTCAACACCCTTAGTCTTCCTATTGGAAGTTACATCGAGGGCAGTCTTGAGAAAACAAATTCCACTCAGGATTCTTTATCCTGATGGGTTTTTGTTCTAGGGGAAGGATGTTTTCACCTGATTGATTTTATTGGAAGGGGAAAGCTAACTCATCATATAGGTAAGAGATTCTGGTGTTTGTTTTTTTCTTTAAACTGTAGCATACCCTTCTACTCTACTTCCTGCTGCAATATTCTGCTGGTCAGTAACCTGGGGGTGGTAAGGAAGAATTTCAAATGGAGCCTGTCAGGGTACTTCACTCCAGTGTGAAGCTGCTTCTAACTTCATGTGGCTACAGAGTTCTCAAGGACATTTAAGACAAAACCATGAAATCTGTGGATTTATTACAAGTCAGATTTTTATATCTTCCTTCCCTCCAAACTTGGACCCAGCATGCTGTTAGTAGCTGTCCCCAGAGGATATATTACGCTCATCTGCGTGTACCCCCTGCCCAGTACTAGCACAGGGCTGGCCAACAATGGCATTCGTATTACTTCTCAGTCATTCACTCATATATTCTTATTTAGCAGAATCATCATTTATTCATTCAGAAATATGCTATATTGCCGCAAAAAAGGAAGTCAAAACTGCTTGGATTCAGATTTCTTATCGCTCTTAGAATCTTACTGCAAGAGACATGACCAAGTATCTGAAACAGTTGAACAGGATGAAGCAGAAAGTCTGGAGAAAGTCTAGACTTGGGAAACCAGAAGAGGTCTGGAAAAGGTACTGCAGTGTCTGGGTGGCCTGCATATGCCTCACTGAAGGGCTAGAGTTCATGTGCCCAGACTTCACTCCTGACTTCCCTCAAGCCTTACAACAGTGCTGTGCCAGATACCACCATTCTACAGAAGACGAACAGTGCAGAGGGTCAGAGAGGCTTAAAAAACGACCTATGCAAGGTGCTATGTGACCAAGCCATATTCTTTACCCAGATGTATCTCTCAGTAAAGCCCATGCTCATTGTCCTTCCATACAGTAAAGATGAAGTTGACCCTATAGGGACACAGGTTAAATTCATATCGGTCGACCTTCTATTTGGTTTACACTTTATACTGACTTCCTCCAGATAGACCTGGCTTCTGGTCCAGACTTCAAAGTTTATTGATTGCTAAAACGAAATTCTCATTTATGAAATGCACATAATACCTAGTTCACAGGCTTGTTGTTAGGATTAAGTTAAACTAAGTCTATAAAAGAGCCTGCCAGATGGGACTCATTAGGTAAAGGGGAGTTCCTGTTACCCCTGTAAGTGCTCAGAGCCTTACTCCTAAGCTGGTGCCTCCTTTGAAGCAGAATAGAATTTGATTCTTCATTTATACTTTGGGACTCATTAGCATTATGCTCACTCTTTCAGGCATTTGCATTTTTAATTGCATCCTTAATTGTGGAATAAAAGGCTTTGTCTTCAGGCAGCTAATTTTATGCCAGAAATAGAAAGGAGGAGGAGTCACTGGGGATCTGGGGCAGTTTTCTCCTTCTCTGGAAATCACAGCTTGGCCCTGATTTTAAAAGGTTTTTAATTTTTAGATTTCTATAGCAAGAAAAAGGACAAAAGATACATGGGTGGCCCTTCCATTGACCATTATGCCAAAATCTAGAATCTTTTTTCCTCTACCTCTATGCCAAGATCTAGAATCCAGGTATCATTTCTCTTAATGGTGCACCCTAATTCATTCACTCACTCATTCATTCATCCAGAAACCCTTTTTTGAGCATAACCATCCACCTCATACTGCACTTTACTCTGTGGTTAAAAAGATTAGTAGGGCATCTTTTCTGTCCTTAGGGTGTTCAAGGGTCATGCTATCAACATAGCTTCTGCTCCCTGCCCCCTCATCTCTAGAGGAGGGGCTTATCCCTTTAGACCAAAACCACTGCCTCCTACAACAATCCAGACAGCTTTAGCCAGAAAAGAGAGCAGAACACTGAAAGATGGGACACAGAATGCTCACAGGAGGGATGGGTGACAAGTGAGGGCACGGAAGAATTGAGGGAAATTTAGCCAAAATCATGAGGTTAGGTTAGGAGCAAAGGAGTAGACTCAAGCTCTTTGGTCTTTAATCTCATACATTATAGGAATTTGGTAAATACTTGTTGAGTGGCCTTTTTGAGTGGCAGTTGAAGATGGTGATTAACAGAACAAGGGATTAGGAAAACCATCAACAACAACAAAAAAGGAAAACCATCAACAGCTCAGTGCTGGCTGAGTGAGCACCTGCCCCTTTGTGTTCCTCTGAACCACCCAAACTTCTCTCTTCAATCCTTCACAGGCTCTCTGCTTCCTACCTGTTGACTCCTCTGTCCCTTCCACTGGACTGGATGGGGAACACCTCTCTTAGATGGAGATTTGCTTGGTTGCAGCACAATCTGGCATATGGTAACTGCTGACTCAATACAGTGAATGAATTATGGATGTCACAAGATTGGAGAGCATTTCACTTTAATTAAAATTTTACTTGATTACCTCATGACTTGCAAATGGTTCCCTGCCTAACAAAGGTCTTTGTGCCTTCTTGATCTAATGAGTAAGCAGCCCTGTTAAGTAGGAATAATCATCTCAGACTATGTTGGGTGTTTTTTAACCATTTAGCCAGACAAATGCCATATTTAATATAGGTTAGACTTCAATTTCATTTTCCTTTTTATTATAAATCAGTAATAACTAACAATAACAAACATGGACAAATGCTCTTAAAATACTTAATCATAACCATAATAAATAAGAAATTATAATTGCATCATACTCCGGGCAAGCAGTTTACTAAGCACCTTACGTGGATTATTTTATTTAATTCCCAGAAAACCCCTATGAAATAGGTGCTATTTTTTTATCCCCATTGTAAAGAAGAGAAAATGGAGGTCAGGTTTGAAGTTTACCCGCAAGAGGCTATGATGGGGCTAGAATCTGCATGTTGTCTTATGCCCCTACCTACAGTGCCATGTGGCTTTCTGGAAGGACTGTCAGAGATCTGATTTGATTTGATATGGTATGTCTGTTAAGGAGGTCTTGTTTTCCCACAGTTTTCAGCTAAGGAATCTGAGACTCCGAATACTAAGCTCTCTACTCTTTTCTCCAAGGATGGAATAGCGCCAGGACTTTGCCTCAGTCCACTCGGTTTAAAGATGTGTAAACACACATCTCACATGTATCTTTGTCTAGTGTTTGCCTTGTGTTTCATTTACTGCCATGTTACATAGCACATGATTTTTATAGAACTACTTTTGCATTATGAAATGTTGAATAACCTCGTCACCTTAGATCCCATGCCCTAGTTTGAGGATACGCAGAGCATGTGGATTTGTGATTAAGTTGAGTGAGTCCATGCTGAGGTGTGGCCATTACAACTGGATGAACAAGGTCCCTTCCCCTCTTCAGCTAAGACAAATTCTGCAGCCTGCATAGCACATCAAGGAATGCAGCTGAAGTGCCTGTCACACATAGTGCCCCACATGTGGGGGACCTGCAGCCTCACACCCACTACCAGCTACACAATTTGCAGGGCCCAGTGCAAAATGCAAAGGTGCAGCTTCTTGTTCAAAACTTAAGAATATCAAGATGGTAAGACCAGCGCGTAATACTCCAGTGCAGGACCCTGTGCTACCGTACGGGTCCCACACCTAGGAAGCCAGTCCTGCTGACACCTGGTTTAGGACATTTGGCTCAAAGCTGAAAGCATGTGTGTTTTTCTTAGTAGAGCGTTCAGTAAGTGGGAGAACTATGAAGTCAGCATTGAGAACGTTTTCAAGGATCCAAGTTTTGTCTTTTACCTGCAAGAGTACTTTATATAAATTATCTCAATGCCTGATTTTATGATCTGTAGAAACACTCTGTGCCAGCCCTCTTAATGCCTGAGAAACTTTAAATTCCCACTTGCTCTGAGCTTTCAACAGCACACTTTGAGTCATCTCTCTCCGCTGAAGTAAATCTTCCAAAAGCTAAGTAGTGTCATTATTTCACATTTATTTAGCACCAGCAGTACATTTTCGTCTTCCTGTTCTGCAAGTTTCTGCCCCCTTCCTTTGTTCCTTGGGCCTAAATTTTTAAGAAAATGCACAGAAGTTTCTCAGAGGACTTTGGAAATTCCTGGAAACTGTGGGTATTGGTGTCCTTTCCAGGTGTCATTTTCTAAGCACAAAGGCTGTAGGACTTATAGATTTCCCTGACCAGCAACATTAGAATTTAAAAAAAAAGAAAAAAAATCAGGGACCTGATGTGGGATTGACAACTTGATTTCACCAAGTAAGAATTTTAAAAATAATAAACACACATTCAAATCATCATATATATTTTTAGTCTATTGCTCTTTATTTTTGCCATCATTTTATATGAAAGAGGGCACTTTATTTTTTAAATTTAATTTTAATTTATTATGTTATGTTAGTCCCCATACAGTACATCAGTTTTTGATGTAGAGTTCCATGATTCATTGTTTTCGAATAACACCCATGCAATACATGCCCTCCTTAATACCCATCACCAGGCTAACCCATCCCCCCACCTCCCTCCCCTCTAAAACCCTCAGTTTGTTTCTCAGAGTCCATAGTCTCTCATGGTTCATTTCCCCCTCGGATTCCCCCCCTTCATTTTCCCCTCCTTCTCCTAATGTCCTCCATGCTATTCCTTATGTTCCACAAATAAGTGAAACCATATGATAATTGACTTTCTCTGCTTGATTTATTTCACTTAGCATAATCTCCTCCAGTCCCATCCTCGTTGATGTAAAAGTTAGGTATTCATCCTTTCTGATGGCTGAGTAATATTCTTTTGTATATATGGACCACATCTTTATCCATTCATCTGTTGAAGGGCATCTTGGCCCTTTCCACAGTTTGTCTATTGCAGACGTTGCTGCTATGAATATTGGGGTGCATATGGCCCTTCTTTTCACTACATCTGTGTCTTTGGGGTAAATACCCAGTAGTACAATTGCTGGGTCATAGGGTAGCTCTATTTTTAATTTTTTGAGGAACCTCCACACCGTTTTCTAATGTGGCTGTACCAACTTGCATTCCCACCAACAGTGTAAGAGGGTTCCCCTTTCTCCACAACCTCTCCAACATTTGTTGTTTCTTGCCTTGTCAATTTTTGCCATCCTAACTGGTATAAGGTGGTATCTCAATGTGATTTTGATTTAAAATGACAGTACAGACAAAGGGCTGATATCCAAGATCTATAAAGAACTTCTCAAACTCAACACCCAGAAAACAAATAATCAAGTCAAAAAATGGGCAGAAGACATGGACACTTCAAAAGAAGACATAAAAATGGCTAACAGACACATGAAAGGGAGCACTTTAATGCCCAAAGAAAAATAAGAACATAATTAGAGCATCAGGAAAAGTATTCCAAATTTTAAAATTTATATTTTTAAAACCTCGCTAGATGAATCTCCATATTCCCTCTGTCCATATGATCCTACCTCATCACTGAAAAAATTAAGGCAAACGTGATGGCTACATTGTTTAATTCTTAATCCTGGATCTTTTGATCCAATCTAAATGGTTCGAAAATGCTTGGGATGCATTTTTGACTTTTTTTTTTTTTCTTGAGAAAGAATATCATCTTTTAGATTGGCTTTTTCCTCATATGTTTTCTTTATCTTTTATATAATTTTCTCAATAAGTAGGAAGCCCAAACCCATGCTTTGTGATACACTGATGCTTTTTAGTGATGCTTATTAAAAGGTAAAAAGGAATTTCCCATTGTCAAAGTTACCTTTCATTATTTTTTAAATTGTACTTTTATTTATTGACATTTATGTCATTCTTGCCTCATTTTAAAAATAGACTCTTTTAAAAAGTATCACTGTAATTATAGTATCTTCCATTGTATTTTAAAACATTTTTAGGCTGTTATCATTTCAGACCAGATTGCTTGTTTCATGTGCCATCTCCACTTTATTTTTCTTAAAAATACAGATTTGGCCTCTCAGAGGTGGGATCCTACACTTTTTTAAAAAATCTGATTCCATGTAAAATACTGAGAAAATGCGATGCTAACTGAATAGAACTTTACAATAAACAAGATATTTGGTAGCTGCTAGTGACCTCTATTTTAAAAATACAAATTCTCATGTAAATTAACTTTGTAGTTAGTTCTTACTCTCCAGACAAAGCTCTTAAACCAGTTCCAGTGGCTTCTGAACTGTTTCATCCCCTTCTTCCTATTAAGGAGAGTTCTGAGTTAGTCATCATGGAGGTGTCTCTATGTTTCTGCCAGGTCAATGAGGAGTTTCTGCATTTTCTAAAAAGCTTATGTTGAATGAACCCCACTATTGGCTCTTTATTAGATGATGACACTTTTCTCTTTTCCTAAAATTCCCTGTTCCTGCCCCTTCCCTCTTAAATGGATGTCCCACACTACTCCCACCTCCACAACTCACTACAATCTTCTTATGAGTCCTTGATTATATAATGGATTCAGGTATCCTGAGGATAAGATGGTGATAAGAATTTAAATTTCATAATATCTGTGAGGGAGTGTCATTATTATCCCCATTATACAGTTAATGAAACCAAGGTTAGATAATGTGTATTACTGCCAAAGTTACACAGCAAAGAAGATGGAGAACAAGCTCAGTTTTGTCTGCCAAATTTCTGTTCTTAACCTTAATGTCCAGGGTTTCTAGAAATCCCCATTTTCTTAGATATGCTTGATTTCATATATGCTCCTTCATTCATATTGGTACTTATAATTGTTATAGAAAGACCTGTAAGTTTTATACTAGAAAATACAGTCATTCAATGTATAATGTAGCTCCCTCAATAATAACTAAGTACCTTTGAGATGCTTGATGAGTATGGAGTGATGATGGCTCAAATTTGAACCACAGAGTCACATCCTTCATCTACCAAGCATTCACAGCAAAGAGGCACAAATTTTCTGGCTGTGGGCTGCCGCAAACAGGATGAGAAGCTTGCAAGACCTGACTAACTTACAGCAAGTATGGTATGGTGGAAAGGGTGTGAATTTAAGTTTTTCTCAAGTAACTATTAATTATAGGAGACTGTAAGAAAAGAAACTTATAGTCCTATCTCTCTCCTAAACATGAGATCAAGAATACAAAATAAAATATTAGTTTATAAAGGATAATACAGGCACAGAATGCACCAGACTTCTGTTCATCAAAAGACACCATGAATAGAATGAAAGTGTAAGACAGAGCATAGGAGAAGATTTGTAATACACAGATCTGGCAAAGGAATTATAATCAGAATATCTAAAGAACTGCCACACAAGGTACTAAGCAAAAGATAGAAGCCACATTTTTTTTTAATGGTCAAAAGACTTGAACAGATATTTCAATGAAGAGGAGGTATATAAGTGGTCAGTTCCCACGTGAAATGTTATTTATCTCACTAGTCATCAGGAAATGTAAATTAAAATATTAACAGCAAGCACATAGAGACTTTCATGTGTTGCTCATGGGAGGTAGATTCATTTGACCACAATTGATATACTGTTAGTATTTATTGTTGTTAAGCATATTATATGCTATGATTCATGGCTAAGTATATACACAATAGAAATATTTACGTAAGTTCAACAAAAATCCATATAAGAATGATTATAGCTGCATTGTTTGTAATAGCCTAGTCCTGGAAATAATCCAACTGTCTACCAACAATAGAATAGGTAAATAAGTTGTGGCATATTTATGCAAGGGAATATTGTACAGCAATGACAATGGACAGTTGCTATGTGCATATGCAGTGAAAGAAGCCATGCAAAATATTATGTGTATTAGTTTTCTATGTGGCTGTACCAAATTACCACACATTTAGTGGCTTTAAAAACCATAAATGTATTATCTTATAGTTCTGTAGGTTATAAGTTCATTAAGGGTGTTACCAGACTAAAACCAAGGTATGAGTAGGCTGTTCCTTTCTACAGGTGAGGATCTGCTTCCTTCTTATGAGAGTTGTTGGCAGAATTCAGTTCCTTACCATTGTAGGACCACAGTCCCTGCTTTCTTGCTGGCTGTCAGGTGGAGGGCCATGCTCAACTTCTAGAGGCTGCCACATTCCATGGCTAGTACCCTTTTTTTCTATGCTATATGCCAGGAACATTGAAATCATGCCTTCTCACTTGCACCTCTATGGTGTACCCACAGAAGGTTCTCTGCTTTTAAAGACTCCTGTGATTAGGTCAGGCCACCCAGATAATCCAACATAATCTTCCCATTTCAGGGTCCTTCGTCAGACCTGCAAGGCCCTTTCTCCTTGTAAGTAACATATTCACAGATTTCGAGGATTAGGTCATGGGCATTCTGTGGTGTCAATCTGTCTACAACAATACGATTCCATTTGTATAATCCTCAAAAGCAAGCAAAATTAACCTATGGTGATAGAAGAGAGTGATTGCCTTTGGGATCACATTCCCGAATGTAGACTAGGAATAATAATATCCATTTTGAAGGGTTCTTGCAAGTATTAAATCCAACAAAAGGGTTAATGGCCTTGAAAAGTGTCTGTCATGAAATAAACACAGTATTTGCTATTTCCTTCTTGTCTCCTTCCCCCAACTTCATCATATCACCTATAAAAATGCTGCAGGATAAGATATTCTGGAAACTCGCAGACTTCTGACAGTGATGGCCTACTAATGAATACCCCCTAGAAATCAGGATTTAAGCAGGAATTCCAAGTGCTACTTGGGATAAAGCAAATTTCAGAAATAGTGCTCTTTGGAATTTGTGTATTTGAAACACTGATGAAAAGACAAGAAGTGTTACATGATCTGCTCCAGCCCCATCCATAATGCCAATTGCTGTACTTTTTAAGCCACTCAAACCCAAATCAGCCATACTATACCAATGAAAAAGTGGTTAAAGTAAGGACTTCTTAAAGTAGTGGACTAACCCCAGATCAATGTAGAACCACCAGTCAATGCTTCTAGATTTGATCTTTTGCTCAAAAGCTCAGTCTCTCAGGGTCTAACGCAGTCTAAGCAGAAAGAAATTCCGTAAATATTTGTTAAGTTCAGTTGAAATTATGGAAGGCATCTGGTTATTTGTTTTGTTTTGTTTTGTTTTGTTTTTCATTAAATCTGCTGTTGCCCAAGCCTATGACTTCTTGAATGTGCTAAGAAGAAGCCTGGTGAAATGAGGTCTAATACTCATTTCATGTCCTGTGCCTCAGACTTTTTCATTCATTCATTTTACAAACAGTTATTGATATCCTATGTGCCAGACACTTGGACACGTTCAGGGAATACAGGAATAAAAACATTCCATCTGCTTCAGAGTAGCCCCAATCTAGTGAGGAATATCCAGATCTGACATTCAAATCCATCTCGCCATCCGGCATTGAATTTAGATTGGTCTGTCTTCACTGAGGCAGAAGGGATTTCTAAGCATGGGGAGCCCTGCCAGGGTGGGTCACATTGCCAGCCTCTCTCGCACTGTAACTGGTCCACACTGGTTTTCTCTCCAGGGAAGAGCCAAGAAGAATATCTAAATTAGGTTTGCTTTACTAACTGCCTCTTCTTGCTTTATCTCAGTGTTCCTCAACCTTGGCTTCACATTAGAATCACCTGGGCGGCTATAAGGAAAAAACTTCTGTATTCCTTTATGCTGCTCACTGACTACTTCACTTCTGACACCACATGTGTGGGTTTTTCCCCACAGAACCAATTGTCCAACACCAGCTCTGTGTCCTAGAATTGAACTCAGTGCTGACACTCTCTCCCTGGAGAGAGCATCAGATCCCACAAGTTAAAGGTCCAGCCCCCTACTTCAGGCTATCACCTGTGCTTCTGGCCCACTGGCTAGAAATCAGAGGTCTCCACAGTCCCCTCTTCATGTTTGATGATTTCTTAGAGCAGCTTGTAGAACTCAGGAAAACAATTTACTTAGTAGATTACTAGTTTATTATAAAAAGTAAAACTTAGGAACAGCCAGATGGAAAAAATGCATGAGGTAAGGTATAGAGCCTCCATGTCATTTCCAAGAGAGCCACCCTCCCAGCATCTCCATGTTTTTAGCAACCCAGAAACTCTCTGAACTGGGTCCTAACTCTGTCTGTTTTGGGAGATTTTTACAGAGGCTTCATTGGCTAGGCATGATTGATTAAATCATTGACCACTGATGATTAACTCAACCTCTAGCCCCCTCTGGCTTCTTCAGAGATTGGGAGATTTTTACAGAGGCTTCATTGGCTAGGCATGATTGATTAAATCATTGACCACTGATGATTAACTCGACCTCTAGCCCCTCTGTCTTCTTCAGAGATTGGGAGATTTTTACAGAGGCTTCATTGGCTAGGCATGATTGATTAAATCATTGACCACTGATGATTAACTCAACCTCTAGCCCCTCTGGCTTCTTCAGAGATTGGGAGTGAGGCTGTATGCTCCAACCCTCTAATCACATGGTTCCCTTGGCAAGCAGCCCCCATCCTCAGGAACCTTCCAAAAGTCAGCTCATTAACAGAACTGACCTGTGGTTGAAAGGGCTTGTTATGAATAATAAAAGACACCTTTATAGCTCTTAATAGTTATGACATTTCAAGGGTTTTAGGAGCTCAGTGCCAGGAATGGGACAAAGACCAAACCTTATTATAAATCACAATGTCACAAGTGCTCTTAAAAACCCTGATGCCCAAGCCCAAATATACTGAGTCAGAAGCTCTTGAGAATGTGTTCCAAGCATCAATATTTTTTAAAGCTCCCCTACAGTGCCAGTGTGCAGCAACATTAAGAACCACTATTTTATCTTTTTCTGCTTTTGTTTTTAGCTCTGTTTATTTCCTCATCAAACTGAGAACAATTGTTTAAAAAGTCTCAGATTTCTTGCGTGGAAGTCTAATGGAAATCTGCAGCTAATGGGAAGGTCAGTTCCTGGGACATCTTTCAATTTTGATCCCGTTCAGACTCTGAATTGGGAAACTAACCTTGAACCTGATGCTATAATTTGTTAACACTTAGTGCACATAGATTTCTGAAGTCAAGACTAAATAACTTTGGAAAGCAGGCTGCAAAGATTGGAAAGATTTCTTGAGAATCAGAAAGTTCTAACATTTATATTTTGATTTCCAGTGACTAAGAAATGAGCTGATTAGAAGTTCTTGAATTACAAGAGGTATCATTGAAAAGTTTTAGAGAGTACAGCTGAGGTCCAAAAACCTGGTTTGAGTGATGTTATCTGTGTGCCTGAGCACGCGTGCGTGTGTGTGTGTGTGTGTGTGTGTGTAGTAATGACCAGGGTTGCAATAAGCTCAGGTACAACTACTTCCACCTAACCCTCATTTCTGATTCTTGCTTCTGCCCCTCCCCACCCTGTAGTGCCCTATCCCCACTCCCTAGTCCAGCCCATCCACACAGTTTAACCCTAGCTTCTCCCTGCACTCTCTTCTTTACCCACACCACTCCCCACTTCAGGGCTTAGCCTCTCCCAAGCCTCAGTAATCCGTTGGCATGGAAACCTTAGATGAGCCTGCCTGGTGGGACAGAGATTCTGTTTCCAAGTGAAAATGGAAAAGATTCAAGTGTGATTCACTTCCAGCCATTTTAACTCTTGAGTTCATCCATCTGTTTAAAACCTATCCATGGCTCCAGATCACCTCCTTGGTATATGAGATTTTCTTAATCCAGACTCTGCCTTGCATCTGCACCCCCCTCTGCCGCTTCCCCTGCAGGCCGTGGGTTACAGCCTCAGCAAGCACCCTGCTCTTTCATTTCTCCCTGCCTTTGCACTGGCCCCTTTCTTTGCATTCTAAGAGGTTCTCAAAGGTCTTTCAGGCACGACTTCTTCCTAGAAGCTTTCCTGGCCCACACCTCTGCCCCTTCCTATCCTAGCATTTCAGTTGTAGTGACTGTAGGAAACTCTGATTTTAGGTGACTGTTTCCTCCCTAGACCGTGAGCACGTTAAAAGAGAAGCAAGCCACTGCTTGGAGCATATAAGTTTCTCACACTCCTAGGGTGGAGTCTTGGCTCTATCCATTCTTAGATCCAAGATCTTGCACAAGTCACTTACCCCTTCTGAGCATCACTTTTCTCATGCCTAAAGTAGGAATGATGCTCCTACTTATCAGATGTTGGGTATGTGTTAGACATTTGATCTTAGTTAATCCCTACACTAATTCAGTGAGAGATAAGGCAATATTGTTGACCTCCTTTTTATAGTGAGGAAGCTAAGACTCAGGAGTTGAGAAACTGGCCCTGAATCTATTTCTCCATGGTGGACCCAACATTCAAGCCCAGGTCTGAAGCTTTATTATTCTGCTCCAGTGCCTGTGTACATAAAGCACCTAGCCCTCCGCCTGCCCTTGGGGGTTGGGAGGGGATGGGTGACAGATGGATGCATCAACGATAAATTGTCCTGGAAAAAGCAATCCTATGCTCTCTTTGGGGATCCAAATGGAAAATTAAATCCTCTCTTGTGCTTTTAAGTCTCAAGTGCATAGTTTCTCCAAGCTTGTGGCTAAGGTCAAGAATATAAAGGCATTTATCACCTTTGTTCGTACCTTGTGAGCTACTAGAAAACATGTGCCTTCCCACTTGAACTGTTGTCCCATCCCCAAAGAAGTGGAAGGTACATTGGCTCCTTGGGGGGCGGGTGGGGGTGCTTTAAATAGCTGTTAAATCACCTTGATAGCTGTCACTGCCTCTGGGCAACAAGCCCCTCAGGGTCCCAAGTTGCCTTCAGCCCAGCATCATGACACCCTGCTGCTGGGGAGGACTGAAGAAGAGGATGGTCAAGTGAGTGCCACTCAAGGAGGCATAGTTAAGCTTTAGTGTAATTCATACAATACCATTCAGTGAATTTCTGTGATTTTCTTTTCTAACCATTTAGCACAAGAAAAAAAATGTGCTTTTATTCAAATATTTCTATTTTTACTTACAGATAAGTGTAAAAATCTTTTAATGAAGGGATTCTGTGTTGCAGCTGAGTGTATGTGAATAATGCCTTGGATTTCAAAAGGGTAGAACAAAGCTTGTCAGTTTGTCTAGGACCAGCTACCACACAATGTTTCTTTTTCTATAGCGTGCTTCAGTCATAGACTTGGTTACCAGGGCTACTGATTTTTAAAATTGTAGTGCTGGAATTATTAAACAGCATGGTCTCCTACAGAATCCTAGAAGCAGCAAATAAATAGTACCTCCTTCTATCACATTCTCTCTCTCCCTCTTCTCTCTCTCTCTCTCTCTCTCTCTCCCCCGCCCCCCTTCTCTCCCCATGTTGATCTCGGTCTCGATGTACATACATTAAACCCAATTCCTTGTACACCTGTATTTGAGGACCAGAACAGTGATGCACTTAAAAGCTTAAATTCTTTGATCAGATGACCAGGATTAGACTTTGGTTCCTCCACCAGTTGGGTGACCTTGGATGTGTTATTTTTCCTCTCTAAGTCTCAGTTAGCTCACCTTTATACTATGGAGAATAGCTTCATTATCATGTTGCATAAATAAAATCAGATACTGTTTACAAAATACTTAGCACAATGTTCAGCCCATATGAAAAGATGCTCAATAAATGGTCACACCTATTATTATTATTATCTCATTAGACAGTAATAAGGATTCAGTGAGATAATGCATTACTTCTAGGCAGATAGGGTGTTCTTAATAAACATTAGCTATCATTATGGTTACCATTGATTTATTATCCTGTGATTGTTGCATAGATGGTAGCTATGCTCCTGTTCCCCAAAGTTCTCTGCTTTTCTCTCTTTGCTTTGTTTGCTTCAGTGCCAAGCAAATAGCAGGCTCCATAAATGTTTAATTGCCTTCCCACTTTCCTTTTGTTCTCTTTCCAGTCACACCCCATAGGTAGAAACATGCTTTTTCCCACCTTGATACAAATCCTTGCAGCCGGGAAAATTGAAGGACTTTTTTTTTTTTTTAAGATTTACTTATTTATTTTAGAGAGAGAAAGAGAGAGTGTGAGTGGAAGCAGGGGGAAGGACAGAAGGAGAGAGAGAATACCAAGCAGACTCCCTGCTGAGCGCAAGCCCAAAGATGCAGGGCTGGATCTCACAACCCTGAGATCACGACCCCAGCTGAAATCGAGAGTCAGAGGCCTAACTGAGCCCCTCAGGCACCCCTGAAGGACTTTTGAGTTGCTGTATGACCTTATACAAATCAATCCCATCTCTAGCCCTCAGATTTTTATGTATAAAACAGGGTCATCTCTGAGCTCTCTACCCATCTGATATCCATTGACTCTCAGATTCTGTTTTAACCAGAGGCTTTGGAGGAACTACATAGTTCAAAGGGTCCTGTCTTAGAGAACCACTATTGGCAGTGATGAATTTGTGAACATTCATGAAAACCGCAAACTCTGAACAATGTTATTCCAATTTTGTGACCTAGTGTGGTATTTGAGGAGTGTTAAGATCCTGAGGTTACCCTCAAAATTCAGTGGTGTGAAAATGATCCCTAGCTTTGCCAAAAGTACGAGCATGTGGGTTTAAGCACCAAGCATTTAAAACCTGACTACATTTCCTATGTAGCTCATCCAGCCTTTGCCCTAGAAAGGTTAATTCTATTGCACATGAAGAGATAATTCTGGATTAATAAGGAAAATCCAATAGAAAACCATAGTGCCTCCACATGGCTACCTTAGAGACAAAGTTTTCCAATAGGATTTTCTTTGCTCTGGGACAGAAAGGGACTGCACTTTATGAATTTCAAATTTCAGCTTATTTCAACTCCAGGCTGGGAGTAGGGAGTGAAGACGGGTAGTAGGAAGAAGGGAGCGTGCCTCCAAAGATCGATGCACGCTCTTATACAACCTCTGCTGTTGTCAGTAAGAGAAAAACCTTTTTCTCATTCTGGGGTTTAAAATCAGTTGTTCAATGATATCCTGAAATCTGAGTCGTCTTTTTTTTTTGCATGTTATCGGTATAAAAACCAAGCCAGCTTTGTGGGAAATTTCAAAATTCTGCTACTTCTAGCTCCCAGGGCTCCTCCATCTGCCCTAGCTGCACTTGGAGCCAGAAAGGCTCACAGAGCCAGATTTCTCATTAGCAGTAAACAGGTTTACTAGGAGGACTATGAGGATGAGGCATCCGGATCCCATGCTGGGGCACGTTGGGTGCAAGGGTGATGAGAGTTACCTCAGGGCTCTGAAGCCCAGGAAGTCTGCAAAGACTGTGTGTTGAAGTCAAAGGGCATGGCCGGGCTAAGGGATTGACTGGCTCAGGGGATCTTCTAAGTTCATTATGACATAGACAGGCTGTGCCCCAGGGAAATACTCTTCTTCTGGCCAGCACCTTTTCTCAGAGATGGTCACTTTCCTCTGTGACTTCACTCATCCCCTGGTTTGATGTAAATATTAGGATGAATCCTATGAAATGGCCAACGTTTCATATGGCCCCACCTAATATTTTACTTTAAAAGAGGTCTTCTGTTTGAAGTGCTAGTGGCTTGCTGTCACTTTATTGGCAGGAAAGGAGGTTCTTGGACAGCAGGAGGTTCAAATGAGAAATGTGTGCATTATTTCTGTCTGTGATTCTGTGAATGGTCTGTTGTATTGAAGGAACTAATTGGAGACCCTTGGCTGTTCAACATAACCCCACCATGGCTTGTTGGATTTTAAATTAAAATAATAGAGCTATGAATAAAAGAAAAAGATGTCATCCATTAGCCTGCCACTCCAACAAACAGCTCAACCAATTCTGCTTTTAGCTCTTCTGTTAGAGTCAGCTGTGGTTTCTGAAAGTTTGTGTGATGTTTGGTTGACCCCAAGACTCCACTGAATCGGTGTCATCGCTCAGCCAGGCCAGCCACGTGCAGTGTTTTTTAAAACGCTAGAAACTCTCTGTGAGGAGCTGCTTGGATACAAATGCATAGGAAAGAGGAAAGAAAGAGACAGCTTCTTGTGTACCCACCTTACTTGGGAGAGATCCACTATGCTCCTTGCCTGTCACTTGCTCTCTTTTGCCTTTGAACTGAAGGTATCAGAGGTGCTATGGATAAAAGAGCAGTTTCATTTAGTAATAAATATATTATAGGTACTGTAAACCTTTTGTGAACAAGGCAAAACACAACAGAATTAACTAAATGCAAAACTCAAACATGTACACACTAAATCACTTTCCTCCCGAGAGAGTAACAGCTCATAGAACTTGTTGAGTGCATATTACATTCTAAGGCCTATTGATGTGTCCACTCAGCTAACAGTCTTAGCAACACCAGGTGATAAGTGTTGCCTCATTCTTCAGATGAGGAGAGAGGCTCAGTCAGCAAACTTACCCAAGTTCACACAGGGGCAGAGTCAAGAATTAAACATGAGGGGCACCTGGGTGGCTCTTGATTTTGGCTCAGGTCATGATCTCAGGTCTGGGGATCAAGCCCCACATTGGGCTCCACACTCAGCACAGAGTCTGCTTGTTCTTCTCCCTCTGCTCCTCCTCCTGCTCCCTCTCTCTCTCTCTCACACACACACACACACTTTCTCTCAAATAAATAAATAAAATCTTAAAAAAAAAAAAAAGAAACAGGCGTATATCTGATTCCTAAATTCATAACAATCATATGAGTGCACGGGGTCTCCTTCCAAATTATTAGAGAAATTTGAGGTTATCGTTAACACTATGCCCAGACAGATTAACTGTTAATTTTAACCCTTGATTGACTCCTTTGTTTTCTAGCTGACTTCCAGTGGTATATGCCAAAAATAAATAAATAATTTAAATTAGAAACAAATCATAACTAGGAAGAAGACATGAATCCCTCCTTTTAGCCTTGTTAATTTAAGAACCAGTTGTCTTGAAAAGTATGACGTTTGGTGTTGGTTTTAAACACTACAGAGAGGGTTCAAGTTGTGTCCATTGATTGGCACTCCCAGGGCATATCTATCTGTCTGTCTCTCTCTCCTTCCTGATCCATTTATCTGAAATATAATTCTATGCCATAAAATGCACAGATCAATAAATTTTAATACAAGTATGCATCTGTCCAGCCACCACCTGGATCAAGACACAGAACTCTCCTCGTGTACATTCCAGTCAGTAAACTAGGTCTCACTGACCCACCCCCCACCAAGAAGTGATCACTACTCCGAATTCAATCACCATAGATTAGGTTAGCCTATTCTTGAACTTCAATAAATAAATGTAGCCTTGTAGTTTGTGTCCTTTCATGTCTGGTTCTTTAGCTCAACATAATGTTTTTAAGAGTCATCCATACTCTTTTGTATTTTGGTAGTCTGTTACTTTTTCTTGCTTTATATATTATTCCATTACATGAGTATAACATAATTTGTTTATCTGTTCTTCTGTCGAAATACATTTGGATTGTTTTCACTTGGGGACTACTATGAATAAAGCTGCTATCAACATTCTTATGCAAGTCTTTTGAAAAAAATAGGCACCCACTTCTCTTGCATACATATACAAGAACTGCAGGGCCCTACAGTAGGCAGATGCTTTAAACTGCTAAACAATTTTCTAAAGTGATGGTAGGAAATGTCGTCTTTACCTGGGTGTGCCTTCCTAAAACTCCCTGGTGGGTGGGAAGGAGATCTTGTATTCCTGAAAGGGAAGTGGGGAAGAGTGGATATTGGGGGACAATCAACAGCCTCTGTGATAGAGCCCATGGCTGTATTTCATGAGTACATTAACCAAGACAGTTCCTTCTGTGAATGTTAAGAGTATGAAGTACAAACATGAACTTGGGTTTTTAAGTAGTATTAGCTCTGTCCCCGCCCTCCCCGATAAATTTTTTTTATTATGTTCAATTAGCCAACATACAACATACCATATAGTACACATTAGTTTTTGATGTGGTGTTCAAGATTCAGTAGCTCTGTTTCTTAAAATGGAAGTAAACTCAACTCCTTGTAGCCGCTAACAGCTGTAATGGGCTGGCGTTTCTAAAGGGCAGCTAAATTGGTTTCTTTGATTTTGGAGATGATGAGGGCTTTCAGCACCTCTGGTCAAGGTTGCACTTTGATAAGGTTACATTTTTAGCTTCTGGTCCCACTCATTTAAGGCTTCTCTCCTCTTAGTGAAACTGAAAGTACCTACAGATTCATTTAGATAGGTGGATATGGATTAGCTAATATTTTTCCCCTTCATCATGTTGTCTTTAAATCTCTCTACTGACTATGAATTATCTGGTTCTTAACAAAGAGGTTAAATCTTCTGTGGATCCCAAGTTTGCGTAATTCTCTAAGTACATGAAGGTAACTGACTTATGTTTTCAAGGGGCAGCAACTCTGTTTCTTGAAATGGAGTTAAACCCAACAGAGACACTGATGACCCTGCAGAATGCCACTTCCAGAGGATAGCATAACATCTAGCATGGTAAAGACACTCGACAAATGTGTGCCCCCTTCCCCTAGGATCTCCCAGTTAAGTGAGGTGCACACATAAGTGGGTCCTAAGGACAATGTAGGCTGGCAAATGCCATGCAAAGCACAGATGTGAGTGTTTTCATTACTACCTTGTAGGGCTTGATATCAGGAAAATGCTGACTGTCTGGAAACGCAGGAAACACACAGTTCTCACATTTACGGACAGTAGCGAACCCTGACCTTTGTGCTCTTAAGTTCAGTACCTGCCCCATGCAACTCTGTGAAAGTACCTTGGGTGTACTGCTCTGTGATCCATTTACTAACCTGGCTTCCATGCTCCTTTGAAAAATGAGTGTTGTGTAAAGGGTAAGAACAGCAGAGAACAGCCAGTGAAATCTCCCCATACCCGGAGCTGCTCCACCTTTACCTGGCTGAGTGACCTTGCACACATTCTTTAATTCTGAGTCTCATTACGTCATCTTTAAAAGGAGTGTAATATCCGTTCTTATCACATGGAGGACTTGTGAGGATTAACTATGAGTTTATTGGGTGAAACTCTTCACAGTATTGCCTGTCACTGGATCAGCACTTGTTACTGTTGCCCTTGTCTTTTCTGTGGGTTTTTTCCCAGGTGCCATTGCTTTAGAAACTAGTTGGGACTTTCGCGTATGTTTGCTTGCTTGCTTCCCCCCAACTTCCATATTATTCAGTATCACTTCTGAGTGAAAAAGTTCATTTCTCCCTGCATTGAAAAAAGATTTCTTTGGGGAGCCTGGGTGGCTCAGTCGGTTGAGTATCTGACTCTTGGTTTAGATTCAGCTCATGATCTTAGGGTCGTGGGATTGAGCCCCACGACGGGCCCCTCGCTCAGCATAGAGTCTGTTTGGGATTGTCTCCCTCCACCCCTCCCCCTGCTTGTGCTCTCTCCCTCTCTCTCAAATAAATAAATTTAAAATAAAATAAAATCAATTTCTTTTAAATTATTTTTATGAGACTTTATTTTTTAGAGTAGTTTTAGATTCACAGCAAAATTGAGCAGAAAGTAAGGAGATTTCCAGTGTACCTTCTGCCCCCAATTTGTGCAGTTTCCTCCACTATCGAGTTCCCACTCCAGAGTGGTTTGTTTGTTAGAATTGATGAGCTTACACATCATTATCACCTCAAAGTCCGTGGTTTACATTAGTGTTCACTCTTGCTATTGTACACTCTGTGGGTTTTGACAAATGTGTAATGACATGTATCTTTATAGTATCATTGCAGAGTAGTTTCGCTGTACTACAAATCCTGAATTTTTCATAGGCTGTATTCTTCAGTTCCTCAAAAACCCAAAGATGAGTTGACCAAAAATATGACTTCAAGAAAATTGCGTGAAAGAAAAAAATTACTCTTAGAAGTTTTACTCTGAGACCACACTTGAAATTCAGTGGTAAACTTAGTAACATTTGTCTGTGCTGGCTGGGTGATAAATATACTAGAAATAGATGGAATGTCTTATGAGTAAAGGAAGCAGTTTGAAGTATTGTCATTGTGAATATAGTAAACTGCTGAAGATAAATTTTTAGTGTATTTGGAGTCTTGGCATGAAAGCCTTTATCATCACAGTGCTGCCGTTTTTGTTTTTTTTTAATTTAGTTTGGTTTATTTAAATAAGCTCTTCAAGCACTTTGTGCAAGCTTGAGCAAAAATATTCATGAATATATTTCTGCTAAACCATGCTAATGAATTATTTATTTTGAAATCTGTCTATATTTGTAGCTATCGATAACAGCAGTTTTAGAGAAATGAAAACCTTTGAATCCTACGTCTGACTTTTCTGAGGTGAAGTGTGATATGAATTGAAAATAGAAGGGCATAGATATTTGCAATGTGTATCTCTGACAAAAGATCACTATCTAGAATACCATACGTAGAGAATACAAAGCAAAGAGAAGGTTAGAGCAGCCCTATGGAAAATGGGCAAGGTTTTATTAAAAAGCAAAGAAAACACAGATGACCTATTAACATATGAGAAGATGCTTCAAATCATTAGAAGCCAAGGAATTGCAAATTAAACTGCAATAAGGCACCATTTTACATTCACCAAAATGACAAAAATTAAGAAGTCTAGTCGATTCTAAGTGTTAGAGAAGATACAGAATGACTGGAATTCTCCACTGGAACAATGGCTTTGGAAAACAGATTAACATTATATTGAAAATATAACCCAACAACTCACTTGTTAGGTGCATACCTTAGGAAAACTTTTATACATATACCCAGAGATATGTATAAAGATATTTATGCCAATACTGTTAATAAAATCCACAGATAACCCAATGTCCGGCAGTAGGGTGGCTATCTATGTGGTTATATTCATACAGTGAACACAGCAGTGAGGATTAATAAGTAAATGCTACAGATATCAACATGGGTGAGCTGCACAACATAATGTGGGCTCCACGAAGCAGGTGATAGACTCCATACCCATATTCATAATCTATATATTATTTATGGATACAAAGCTGATAACACTATAAGGAAAATTAGGGGCGATTTGCCCTAAACTCAGGAGAGTTACTTGTGGAAGGAGAGTGGTTATGAAGGACATACCATTACCAAGAAGGGCATCCAGAGGAATTCTAAATTACTATTAGTGTTCTTTATTTGACTCAGCCATTTTCTTTTTCTTTAAACTCTACAGAGATTTTATACGATTTCTTGAATATGTAATATTTCTCCCTCTCTCTCACACACACACACACACACACACACACGCATGCACGCACACATGCACGGACACAAGACACACTGGTTTTTATCCACTAAAAAAAAGGCAGACCATGGTCCCAGATTGGCTGTATGGTCATGGAAAATAGAAGCAGGAAGGAAATAATAATATTCTTTAAAATGCCATCATGCTACCTTAATTTTTTTCTTTGACAGATGAGGTTGAATGATATATAAGTAAACAAAATTGGAACAAAAAATGACAAACTAATTTTGTAACCTTGTCAACAATATTGCATCCTTACCACTATTAATTGAGCACTTAATCTATTTCAGGCACTCTCTTCACTTTTGCTCTTCTTCACAGTAGCACCGGGGGGTAGGTAATAATGTGCTCACACCTACAGAGAAGTGCACTGTGAGTCAGAGAGGTTGAGCACTTTGCTCGGTCTGAAGGCTAGAAAGTGGCAGCCTCTCCGAAATGTAGATTCAGTTCCTCAGGCCAGGTTCTGCTCTCTCCACAATGCCCTGCTCCCTCTGTAGGTTTAGCATCTTCCCTGCAGGGAGTCTGGGTTGGAGATAAATAGATTCTTAGTCCAAGTCCTTTAGACTTGATGTCTTTGTTGGACTTCCATCCACCCTTTCTTTGATGTAATTTTCCACAAGAATTAGGAGCTCATATGTTCATGAGACTAGTACGCTGTCCACTGCCAGCAGTATGCTGTGCTTTACTGAAAAACAATGGCCCGGGAGGGCTGATCAGTATGAAGGCACATGTATTTTGCAGAGTGTGTCAGAGCACGGGTCAAAGCAATTATGTTTTTTGTAATGATCAGATTTTCATACTGGAACATGTTAAATAATTGACTGCAATGAAAAATGCTAGGGAGACTTCATCAGAAAACTAATTGAACTGGGAAAGCGGAAAGACTCGTTCATTTCCAGAAATGATATTTGAAATCCAGAAACATGCTGTTCATTCATTTCCTCCATCCGTGATTTCTTCTCACTGCAGCCCATTAATCTCTCTGCTGTTTTGCAAAAGTTGTACTTGATCCTCATCTTTCTTCCTGAGAGAGAGGACACTGTAACAGAGCCTTTTGGAATTGGAATCTGATTCTCTAGAAGAAGGTCTGGCAGGTCCAAGGTCTCAGCAAAGGCAGGGACAGGACTGGTCTCAGGGAGCAGACAGGCCTTGGAGCATGGGGAATGAGATACAAAGATCTCAGATTGGAGTAAGTTATTCCTCTACTTAAGAAATGCAAGGCACCATCTTACCTTGTAGCTGTAATTCTCAAATCTGGCTGATCACACAAATTGCCGGGGAAGCTAGCAAGTGTTTAAAACAAACAAACACAAAAACAGAGGATCCTCGACTCTACCCTAAATTTATGAAATAAGAACATCACAAGGCAGGGCCAGAAATTCTATGTTATACATAGCACCTTAAAAAATTCAGCTAAGTTTGGGAACTATCGGCTTATATAATGTAATGCCCTAAACTCTTTGACATGACATTCAGGGACCTTTGCAGAGTAACCTCAATGTGCCCACTTCCCCCCCTCCCCGATTATTGACAGGTGAAAAAGAACTCTATCCTTCTTCCAACACAAGGCCATAGAATTTTGCTTTCGATCCTTCAGGAAACACTTATGGAGCACCTACTGTGTGCCAGAGCTCACAGATACACTGGAGTGTATCTTCCTCTATCGTTGTATGCTCTCAGCTGAGTTCGGGAACTGGGACAGACTCCTAAAATAAGTAACACTCTAACCTGCCTTATGCAAAATGACAATTGAAACTTCTACCAAGGATGGTAAACACAGGGTATGCTTCTCTCTATCTCAGAACAGACCTTGTTCATAGTTTCCAGCATTCTTTCCTCTGTGTCTGGAAGCAACTTCAGAATCCTTCTTAATGGCCACTATCACACTGTCTGCTTTGGCACACGAGACAAAGCCTGTTTGCTGTCTCTGCTGTAAACCACATTGGAGAAGCTGAGTCCATTGCCCCCTGCCTTCACCCTCTGAGGTGATTCAACTTGTGTTCGGGCTCCAGGAAAGGCAGGATTTTCCAGACATGGCATTTATTTGTGGGATGGGCCAGTGGGCAGTGATGAGCCCCAGGACAGATGCCCCAGTCCACACTCCTCCCTCTACTGGAAGCTCTTGCTGGACTGAGAACATGAATGGATTTTGACATTCAGGCTCTACTCTCTCCTGTCTGCCTTCATCATCTATATGCAGCTACTGTAGTAAGTCATAACATCAGAACAAGTTTTCTAAAGTCTCATTAACTTCAGGCTATACAGCTTTGCAATTAAATTTTACACATTCAGGAATGAAAAGTTAAGTTGTGATGGGAGGAAAGGAGATGTAGAAAATCTCCCAAGAGAAACATTGCATTCTTGTCACCAGAGGTTAGTTCCGACAGGAAGAGGAGACAGTGAAATGGGGAACACAGCTATATTCAGCCAGACATGGACTTGAGTAGCACACCCCGCACCCCATCATTGCCACCCCCTTACCTGCCCATAACTAGCTTTTGAATTCATCTTTTAAAAAAATAAGAAAATAGTGTATGTGTGTGTGAATAATCTGTATATCATGAGCTTGTTTTAAATTATGTAAATAATCCACACAAGCCTCTTAAATGTCTTGTGGACCAGGCCTTTATATCCTTGGTTTCTGACCCAGAACCTGGCACATTAGGGAAGGTTTTCAATAAATGGCATTTGTCATTGTATTACACTCCACTTATCTGTGGGCAATTTATCTGTCAATCTCAAGGATCCGGAACACCAGTGAGAACTAGCTAACAGCCAAAACAAATGTCAGTAGGAGCATGAATTTTCCAAGGTCGTGGATTTGCCTCAAAAAGATCTCTACAGACCCTCCTGCAAAACCTGTTTAGCCTTAGTTCTTCCAAGCTGCTAATATTGGGGGTTTTGTTTGTGCTATTGTTGTTGTTGCTTACTTACTGTAGATTACAAGTAGAATAGCAAGGCAATGGCAAGGATAGCAGGTGAAAATTGACCTAATGGAGAGAGAAGAAACTAGTAAGACTCAAAAAGATACTTACCCAGTGATTATAGAGTACCTACTCTGTGTCTGGGGCTTGCTAAATGAGACAGCCTCATGTACTCAAGAAGCACAAAGTCTAGTGGGGGTGGAGGTGTTAAGAATTATTGTGGTGTTACGAATTTCTGTCCAGGATGCCACGGGGTCACATGATAAGTGATCACTTCTAGTCAGAGAATTAAGGAAGAAAGGGCAAGATAGTTTTCCTAAAATCTAAGATGCTTTAGGTATCCTTTGAAAGATTGGTAAGTCTGAGAAAACCAGGGTTAAGGAGAGAGGTATTAGTTTTCCAATCAGAGGGACCAACATGGCCAAAAGCAAGAGGATGTGGAAAGGCCCAGTGCTGTCAGGAATCTACCATAGAAGACCCAGTTCAGCATGACTGGAGCTTAGGTTGTGAGGGGTGAGGAAGAGGAGAGGAGAAGGTAAAGGGTGATAGGCCAGCCCACAGAGGTATTTACCTATATACCATGCTGACTCTGGATCTTAGACTGTAGTCTGGGGAGAGAGATAGCAACTTCTGTGGTTTTGTGTGGTGGGGAAGTGGGGCCAGGGGCAGGGGTCTGTTTGATTTGTTTTTTAAACAAGCAAGATGAAGTGGTCAGATTTGGTTTTAGAAAAACTACTCTTGCTGAGTGCAGAGGAAGGACTTGGGAATGTTGAGCCTGGAAATAGGGAAACCAGTTAGGCTGTGGCAATAATAATCTAGAAATCACAAGGCCTTAAACTAAGGCAAGATCAGTGAAACTGGAGAAGATGGGGCAAATACAAACCAGTTCAGGAAGGTAACACAACAGGATTAAATTGTGGGGTAGATTGAGGGCACGAGTAGACAGCTCTCGACACCTCAGTAGCCTTGAAAATATCACAGTACCATAAACGACAGGTTGAATGAAAGTCATGAGTCATCAGAAGAGCTGAAGTTATATTTAGTGTATTCTGTTTGCTGAAGTAGGGAAGTATGACATGTATTTTGGAAAGAGTTCTACCCGCTAGTTCATTAATGTTTAATGTTTGATTTCTCAGTGATTCTAATAAATGAGTTTTAATATATATAAGTATCTAACATTTTTTTTGTGGGCAACCAGTATTTGAGGATCTCTGTAGGTGTATTGCCTATTTAAATTTTAGAATTACCCTGTTGGGAAAGTACTCTTGAATCCTAATGCAGATGAACAATCTAAAGCTCAGACAGAGGAAGTAAATTTTTGAGAGTTTTGCAGCTGGAAGTGTTAGGATCATTTTGATTCCATAGCCCAGGCCTTTTCTACCATGCTGTCACTAACCGCATCTTATTCAATGAGCAGTCATCTTCTGATTAAAATGAGAAGCTATTACATATCAAACAAATTCAAATAGGTACTTGGAGTTTGCTATCCCATCTTTCACTTTAAGATGGTGCTCAGGATTTTCTGAGCAGTTTTTTGTGGGACTAAGTAAAAGGTGATCACTTGTCTGGAAGAACAGCCAAAGAAAACAGACAGCACATGTGCAGAGCTGAGAAAATTATTGCAATAACAGTTGATCTAATTTTTTTTCCTTCTCAGAAATGCAGAACTGAACATGCACCATCTTGCTCATGCCAAACACATATCCTCTGAAATAATTTTGAGATGTAAATTAATTCCCTCCCTGGACCAAATATCAAATCATTGCAGATGAGCCAGTCCTCCAGACTCAAATAAGAAGCATCTGACCATGGCATCTAGCCTCTCTCAAGCCCTGGACTAACTTTGTGAGGCTAGTAAGCCATTTAATTGCTCTGCACCTCAGTCTTTTCCATGTAAAAATAAAATGATAATACTTGCCTTCTTCAGGAAGTTAGAAAGATAAGCATAAGAAATATCAGTGCTTTTAAAGGTCAAATATTCTGTGCAAGTGCAGAGTTTATTTTTATTCTATCAGTCTCCTGGGTGGAAGTGGAAAATTTCATTTTACTCCTTTTATTCTCTTCAGCAAACATTCAATGAGCATATACCGTGTGCTGGTAGAGAGGAGGTATGTTTTCCCCTCTCAGAGAGCTCATGGTCTTGCTACCCAATCTATATGTAACATGTCTGTAATGCTCTTTTTTATGATACCTAATTTAATCTTTATTTTACCTTTTGAGGTAGGGATTGTCCATCCATATTTTATAGATGTGACTGTTGAGACTAGGAAGTAACCGAATGTGACCCCAGGTATTCTGGCTTCCCAAACTCAGCTTTCTTTCCATCATCACAGAATTGCTTCACTATCTCAATGGAGAAAACAGGTATATTCATAATGAGCTTCCATAAAAATCTGATTAATACAAATTAAGAGCTATGGGAGTTTGGGGGGGGGCAATTATTTTCAGATAAGGGTCCATTCTCAGAGTGTATTCCAGAAGAAGAAGCATTTGAAATGGACTTAAGAGAGTAAACAGAACAGAAAGGGAGGAAAGGCCATTCAAGGTAGCAGAGGAAACATGAATAGAAATATGGAGTTGGTCAAGTAAATGGTTATGTTTGGGATCAATGAACATAGTGTAATTGAAACATGGAAGCCCTAAACTAAAGGTTTTTTACAGGAAGGTTGGATTCAGATGTGAAGGATCTTGGATGTCATGCTAAATAATTTGGGACTAACTCTAAACATTGAGGAGTTTGAGCAGAGGAGTGATGTAATCATATCGGTGATTTAGATGTTACCCTAATGCAGTGGAGAAGATGGGTTACAGGTGGCTGAGATCAGAGGTTAGGAAACCAATGGGGACTATTACAGTAACATAGGCAAACATTTAAAAGAAACTGGATTAAGATGGGGCAATGGGGATGAGTGAGAGTGAAGCAACATTTTTAATTAGATTCAACACTAGTGGAATGTTAGATTTGAAGGAAAGGGAGATATTAATGAGCCTGAGGTTTCTGGATTTGGCAACTGGATAAATGGTGGTACCATTAACTAGGAAAGAAAATACAGGAGGAGAAACTGGTGTAATGGAAGGGAAATTATTTTTTATTATGTTGACATTAGGGGAGAGATGGAGGAAAAGGGCACATATCAGACCTTCAAAAACAATTTTGGTGACTGATATGGGAACCTATGAGCCATAGTCACACTTCCTTTAAATCTTGTTACTATTATGAATATCTTATTTGACTTTGTTTTATAGTTTAAGCTAATTTTAGCTAAGAGTTGCTGCTAGACTTTTGTGTATCAGATCATGTTCCTATCAATATGCAAAACAAAGGGATAAAAGCATTCCAAGAGTTTCATAAAATTTCTAAATAGCTGCAAATTTCTTTCCACCTGAATAATATCTTGATATATTCTCTTTTTCTGATATATTGTTTATAATGTGCCTATTGCATCATTATCTCTACCTCATCAAGGGCATGGCTGAGATTAAGGGCCAGCAAATTGATAATGACAGGCTTTTGTTTGCTTTTTGGAACTTCCGTCATTCATTTTTTGTTCGTTAGGTTCTTCTGTAAAATGTTCTCAACAGCATTTTAAGTGTTGATGGGCACTTGCATTTTAATTAGTGTCTCCAAGAGGCAATGGGGATTAGATAAAGACTGGAAATACATGAGCAATTCAGTTGGCTGCATCAGTAATAGCACTTGCTAGTTCCCTGCAAAGAAACATAGTGTAGAGAAGAGCCCCAGCAAATTGGACTGAATAGTTCAACTTAATATAGTTACAGAGCCACCTGTGCAGTAACGTTAATTAAAATGCATGTTTTAGCCATTAATTTAGATCCTTAGATGAATTCTTAAAGGTGAGAGAAAAATGAGGAAGAAGCCCCGTTCCTCTCACTTAGTGCCTGGAACTTAATTATCAACTATTGTCCTCAGTTCCCTCATCTGAAAAATGTGAATGATGATTGTGCTTACCCAATGGGATTTTGAGAATTGTAAGAGAAAGGTACATAGAACACCCAATACAGTGTCTAGCACAAAATCACTTAATGCTTTCAATATAGTTGAAAACCACTGCAGCCATGCTTTACTTCTTTTAGTACACCAGAGCTGGGAGGAAACTCCCCGCACTGCCATTTAACGTCTGAGAAATCACAGGTCCTAGAGAAAAGTGATTGCTTCCATAAATAATTAGATTTATTGCTTCTCAAGTTTTCTTGCTCTGAGATAATTTAAATATATTAAGTAATTTATATGAGAATGTCTGTAGTCAGAATGAGCCCTTAGCCAATAAACCTCAATAAAAGAATACTCCTAAATAGTGAATAGCATGAAGAACTGAGAAAATTAATACCATCACTATATAAAAGCATTATGAATTTCATTAGTTATATGGTTCAGGAATCAGCAGATCTAACTTTTAATTTAAATCCAGCCAAGCTGTATGGAGCCCACCTAATTTATTTCCTGAAATCTGGCCTATCTTTAAAGTAGGAACAAGTTATGAAAAATCACAAGGGGAGCCTGCATGCTTTCACTGAGAAACCTCATACAAACCTTCTGGGTCCAAGTATTACAACTCTCCCAAGAATGGACATCCAACAACTCCCTTGGTTAGAAGCAAATTGAGGCCATTTCTTCCAGTGTGACCCTTCTTCCTCATCCAACTTATAACCCCACCCCCAAGTATCCTATACAAATGGTTTCTCTTTAACAACCCTATTCTGAGGGAGTTTCCCCTGTATCTAATATAAACCTTGATTGCTTCCAGGCATGTGGGTGGCTCAGTCAGATAAGTGTCTGCCTTCACCTCAGGTCATGATCCCAGAGTCCTGGGATTAAGCACCACATCGGTCTCCCTGTTCAGCTGGGAGTCTGCTTCTCCCTCTCCCTCTGCCACCCCCCCCCCAACTCTTGCTCTCTCTCGTGCGTGTACTCTCTCTCAAATAAATAAAATCTTTAAAATATATATATAAGTCTTGATTGCTTCAATCTAAGACAATATTATGTCTAATTTTACACTCTTTGGACCAATAGAATGTTCTATAGGTGTTTGTTAGCCTAAAACTATCATGCATTTGAAACATCTGTGCAAATTATAGAGTGCTGTATAAAACTGCTTATTTGAAGACTGTTTTAACCAGGCTGAGACAGACTATGATGCCATAATAAACAATCCTTAAATTGGTTTACACAACAAAAGTTTGTTTCTCACCCACACTACGTATCAAATGGGGCTGGAGGCACAGCTCTGCTCCATATTGCCACTCAGTCCCCAGTATGATAGAATTGCCACAATCTTATCACTGCCCCACGGGGAATAAGTTCTGTGATAGTCATGACAGGAGAAGAGATAGAGTTGCACACTGACACATTCACTCATAGACCATGGACCAGGTCAAACCACAGGGCCTTGCCTGACTACAAGAGGCCCGGGAAAGAGGAGGAACACATGAATATTTGGTAAGCCATAAATGTCTCTTTTATAATGTTTTGTCTAGACTAAGGGAACCAAAGAGCCTTAAAATTTTCTACTCCCCTTTTTAGCCCTTTAATTACTGGCATACTTATCTAGGTTTACTTTATAGCCAATTTTTTAAGTAGTCTTTTTTTTTTAATGGAAAGTATCTAATTTTTTCCAATGTCCTTACCTCTTACCCTCCCCGCCAGCTTTACTGAGACAAATTGAGACTGAAATATAACATTGTTAAAGCTAAGATGTACAACATGATGATTTGGTGCATATATATACTGCAAAATGATTATCACCATAACGTTAGTTAAACTTTGTGTGTGTGATGAGAAATTTTAATATCTACTCTCTTAGCAATTTTCAAGTATACAATACAGTATTATTACCTATAGTCACTCTACTGTACATTAGATCCCTGGAATGTATTCATCTTATAACTGGAAGTTTTCCCCTTTGACCACTTTCACCCATTTTCCTCACCCTGCCACTGACAACCACTAATCTACTCTTTCTATGAGTTCACATATAAGTGAACAAAATCCACATGATCCTACATATGAGACCACAATAAGTGAGATCATATGGGATTTGTCTTTCTCTGACTTATTTCACTTAGCATAATGCCCTCAAGTCTCATCCATTGTTAAAAATGGCATAATTCCCGGGCGCCTGGGTGGCTCAGTTGGTTAAGCGACTGCCTTCGGCTCAGGTCATGATCCTGGAGTCCCTGGATCGAGTCCCGCATCGGGCTCCCTGCTCGGCAGGAGTCTGCTTCTCCCTTTGACCCTCCACTCTCTCTCATTCTCTCTGTCTCAAATAAATAAATCTTTAAAAATAAATAAATAAATAAAAATAAATAAATAAAAATGGCATAATTCCTTTTTTTATGGCTGAATAATATTCCATTGTATGTATATAGCACATCTTCTCTGTTCATCCATGGATGGACACTTAGTTTGCTTCTACACCATGGCTATTGTAAATAATGCTGCAGTGAACATGGGGATGCAGAATCTCTTCTAGATAGTGATTTCATCTCCTTCAGGTAAAAACCCAGAAGTGGGATTGCTGGATCATACAGCAAAGGAATCTTAACAAGAACTTATTCAATGCCACATGTTGAAAAGGGGTTATTTCTTGCTGTTTTCCTGTCAGATGACAGTGCTACTTTATTGTTACTTTTCTAAGTAATGGGGACATTATAATCTAAGAATGTTCTATATTTATCTTTATATCTAGGAAATTTTATGTTTGTGCTTGTACAAATTCCAACTTCATACCAGTATTGGATTTCCACCTGATTTTTATGGATCATTTCTATTAACTACCAATTCTAATTTCACTATCTCCTATTAAAAGTAGCAAATTTAATGTAGCAAATGAGAGACTATTAGAGCTTAAAATGGGTGCTTACAGCCAGGCAGTAAGAAAGATTTTTTTCCCCCCCAAAAAACCCACAGGCAGCAGATTTTTTAAAAATCCAAAGCATGATAGTAATAGCAGCTACATTCTGGAGTGGCTGCTTTGTGTCAGGCCCCTCATAGAGATCATTTCATGTAATCTTCCCAACACCTTTACTGAAGAGGAATAATCATTCATAACCATGTAGGTCGAAGTAGAGGAGCCAGGATCTGAAATCGGACTGGTCTTCTAAAGCCTCATTTACTAAGGGCAAGGAAAATAGCTCCTATCAACTTTGCCTTGTTATGTGTCAGTACTCACAATCCTAACGTGAATTCATGATTACAATACTGACCTTGGGTTAGAGAAGCATTGCAAGACAACAGAGCACCAGCTTTGGAGCCCAGTTGCCTGAGTTTGTGGGTTTGAGTCCCAGCTCTGCAATATCCTAGCTATGAGAGCTTAGGCAAGTTGCTTTTTAGCCTCTCTGTGCCTCAGTTTCCTTCTCTAAAAAACGTAAATGAAAATCATATCTGCCTTATGGAGCTGCAGTGCAGATTAAGTAGTTACTACAAGGAAAGCCTTTAAAACAGTATGTAGGATTCAGTAAGTATTGTCTATTAATTTTGAATTCTGACCATGTACCTTGAGGATATAGATGAAAGGAAGGAAGGAAATAGTATTTTTAAAGAACCTAATACACCAATATCATATGGGCACAATTATTTAATCTTCACAACAACTTTATTCAGTGGGTTGTCCTCATTGCATAGAGGAGCACAACCTAAGGCAGAGAGAAGTAAAATAATTTAGCCCAGTCACCCAGCTGGTAAGTGGCAAAACCAGGAGTCCGTCCCAGCCTCTGCTGCTGCAGGAAGAAAATACTGGGGTATATTTACCGTTCTGTTTTTAATACAACATGAAAAGCTCTCCCCTAAGTTGGCAAGCATAATGGGCACAGAATTAAACTTAAGTTTAACCAACACAAATACCAAGAGCCCTTTTTTTCTGGCTCCTGGCCCTGCTGTGTCCCTGACCCAAGCCATCTTGGCTGAAGCTGAAGGGCTCGCATCCACCCAGGCTCCCCAGCTGTCCTAGAGTACCTTCTTGGATCTGCTCTTCTACCTAATGCTGAGCACTTGACTCAATGTCATGCCCTCTGTCAAGCTCTTAGTTCTTGAAGATCCCTCTCTGGTTTCACTGGGTGGTTGGTGTTACTTTACCTGTTTTGTTTTTTGTTTAGAGAGAGAGAGAGAGAGCACAAGCATGTGGGGGGCAGAGGGAGAGACAGAAAATCTTAAGCAGGTTCCACACCCAGCAGAGCCTGTCAGGGGGCTTGATCTCATGACACTGAGATCATGACCTGAGCCAAAATCAAGAGCCGGATGCTTAACCAACTGAGCCACCTATGTGCCCCAACCTGTTTCTTTCTTACCCCTTGACATTTTTTACATTTCTTCTCTTTTCTTCCCTTCTCTCCTCAGGCACTACCAAGGCTTCCAAAGCCTCTCCTACGTGGTCTATAACTATATCATGGGCATGAGATACCTTATTGTCTTGAATTTCCAAGCTTTGAATGTTGACTTTCTATTTTTTCTTCTTTTTTAAGATGTATTTAATTTTTTGAGAGAGAGAGTGCAGGCGTGCACATGCAAGTAGGGGGAGGGGCAGAGGGAGAGAATCTTCAAGCAGACTTCCCACAGAGCACTGAGTCCCACACGGGGCTCGATCTCATGATCCATGAGATCATGACCTGAGCTGAAACCAAGAGTAGGAGGCTTAACTGACAGAGACACCCAGGTGCCCCTGAGTTTTCTGGGTTTTTCTAGTTTGATTTGATAGCAGTATTCCAAGCTTCAGAACTTTTAAAACATGGCAAGTAATTGATGCTTAGAAATTCTCTTTGGGGAGGAGATGTCACTGTTTTCATTTGCAAAATTCAGTGGAAAAATACTGTCCAAGTAATGTTTCAATCAGAAGAATACCCAGATGTTGTTCATGTGTTCTTATTTCCATCCAACTTGTATTTCTTTGGCCTTGAATCTCAGCTCCATGTCACCAGATACCATTGATAAATACATAAATAAAAGCTAGTTCAGAGTAAACCATAGGGCAGCAACAATACACCCAACTGGGATGTGGAGAGAGAGAAATCACAAACAGTCCAAGGATGTGGCTGTATCTAGGTACCATCATATGCCTCAGCTGAGAAAGCTATCTGTAAACAGACAAAACCAGCTGAAAGGATTATGAGTTTCCTTTGGTACCTGTTGGTACCTCTCCTGGCCTTGGTCATGATAATAGTTACACCCAGATCACTGCCTTCCTCTTGTTAGGAAACCAGTCTTCATCTCTACTATTATAAAAACTTATTTCAACATTTTTATTATCTTTTAAAATTCTTGCTTCTTTACTACTACTGTTTTCATCATAGTAGTAGTAGAAGAAGAATCCTCTATTTCCATATAATATAAAATGGTTATCAAGCACCTTTACAATAATGTTACCGTTTTATCTCCAAACTCTGCTTAGATGGGTTGGCCAGAGAGTAGAATCTTCACTTTATAAATGAAAACTTTGAAACAGGTACATATGTGCTTATTATGTCAGTCCTGAAAAGTAGAGGAGCCACTTCACTATAAACTACTTACAGGTAAGAATCATGTCTTATTCACATTTATCTTATTTCTTATAACTCCCAGTTCTAGGCCCACCACCTCTTGTTGACTGAATAAAAGAGCAAATTATTTTAACTTGATGTTTGTCTGAATTACTAATTTTTTTAAAGATTTATTATTTTTTTTCCTTTGAGAGAGAGAAAGAGAGCACAAGTGGGAGGGGCAGAGGGAGAGGGAGAGGAAGAGAGAATCTCAAGCAGACTCTGCACTGAGTGCGGAACCTGATGCGAGGCTTGATCCCATGACGCCGAGACCACAACCTGAGCCAAAACGAAGAGTTGGATGCCCAACCGACTGTGCCACACAGGTGCCCCTGAATTACTAATTTTGATACTATTTCCTGCCTTCTGTGCTTCCTTTCTCAAACTTTCTACTCTGCATCAGTATTTAGTCTAACATAAGACACATCCTCTGCAATGGCTCAGATTAGGGACTGTCTCATCCTGCGTTTCATTTCCACACAGGATATTCCTCAAAAATCCTCTATCTTTATAGTTTCATTTCTATTCTCTCAAACCTCTGCTTCCATTTGCAACTGGGATCTCTCTGTTTTATATAATATTCTGTTGTTAATCACAAAAGTCTCATTTCACTGTGTGCATTACTCCAGTTTGATAGCTCCTCCTCAGCTGAGTAATCTTCCAGTATATAAGCTGATCTCTGGTCGCTTCAGTAACTCTTTGCATTCTCAGAGTTAGTACTTAGGCCTTAAGGTATTCATTTAGAATTAAGAGTCTTGGGGTTAAATTTATTAGATTTAGAGTTATCCTTCTCTTATGCTAGCAGTGCCATTAGATGGAATTAGGTTATCAACCCATTTACTATGGAACATATATCATAAAATACATTTATTCTGAAAGCAGTGCAAATTCAATTCTGTAATCAGGCATCTGTTCGTAGGTTCATGTACATAACAAATGTTTTTCATCATTACAGTGTGCTTAGCACTGTCTTAGGTACCAGGAATTTAAAAATGAGTAAGATAGTCTTTTCCATCATAGACCCTGACTTATTCACTGTGATTCTAACCCATCTCCTAACACCTAGACAACTGACTCAGAGTTCAGAAGTTTGTAGTAAGAAACAGAGACCTAGTTCATTTCATGTTATATGTTTCTCAGAGGAATGTACAGATAGCTTGATGTTGTCCTTCACAAGTATTCCAGAAACTTAATAACAAACACAGAAAAATAAGCCTGACTTTTATTGTAAACACTTCCTAGCACTAAGACTCAATTGTAGAAAAGAAAGTACGGGGGGTTTTTTTGGTTTGGGTTTTTTGTTTTTGTTTTTGTTTTTTAAGTTTCAAAGACATCTGACCAGCCAGCCAGAATTGTTATTCTTGAACTAGATTAAGAAGTAGATGTGAAATCATCTGAGACAACACAGACACATTTTTGTTGACTTTTGATTTGAAATCTCATCCATTTTCCTTTAGTATGTAAAGTGTTCAGTTATTCCTTTATTAATAAATTTCAATTGAACACTTATTACATGATAGGTATTTTGCCAGGGGCTGCAAGAAGATGGTCAAAGATACATAGTTTTTGTTCTCAAGAAACTTACTATTCACAAGAAGAGACAAGACTTGTCTTTAAAATCCTACCATAAACCACCTCAGTTGGCTCATTTAAGCTTATTTTTAACCCAAAAAGAGCCATGAGATATCAAGGCTGCATGTTACCTTAGAGATAAACCACTCTGAAGTGGTTTATTGTATGGACAAAGAAGGGGAGGATCAAAAAGGTTGAAGGATTAATGTCAGGCCCCAGAGAATAATAGGCAGAGGTGGGTCTAAAATCCATTTCTAAGATTTGTAGTTGCTGTTCTTCCCTGTGCTGTACATCACTGCCCCTGCTAAAGGAGTCACCTCAAATTGCCCTGAATAGCATCGCCCAAATCTGCCCTTGCCTGAAAGCAGGCTTTGATCATGTGTGTGTATGTGAATGTGAGTAGGAGCAGAAGGGTAGTGCAGGGCAAGCTAGTCCTCTCTGAGACAGATCTGCTCTATCTGACGTGGTTAAAGGTTAAAGAGGCAATTTCTGACTTTCAAACTTTGAATATTTAGCATTCAAAGGACATTTCTTGTTGTATGCCAAATAGAGTCTCAACAAACGGTGGTTGAACAGAATCAAGTACTTCATCCTTATTTAATTAGTGTGCCTTGCTAAAATAAAATGAAGCACTTAGATGAGAGATCATGCAAATTAGCTTCTGCACTATTTTCTAATCCAACTGCATTGGAGTAGAAAGAGCAAGAGCTTTGGAGCTAGACCCTCTCTGAGATGGTATCATGCTTGCCATGAATTAGCTGTGAGACTTACATAAGTCATTTTGCCTTTTTGAACCTTAGCTTCTTCCTCTGTTAAATGGAAATAATAAGGACCTCTTTGGCTAGATTGTTAGAACGTGTAGCAATTATTTTTTTAGGATTTATTTATTTGTTTTTTGAGGGAGGTGCACAGAGGGAGAAGGAGAGAGAATCTCAAGCAGACTCCATGCTGAGTGGCGAGCTCAACATGGGGCCCCCAACCCAGGGCCCAATCTCACAACCCTGAGTTCATGACCTGAGCCAAAACCAAGAGTCAGATGCTCAACAGACTGAGCCACCCAGGCACCCCAATGTATAACAAGTATAATAGTTCATCTCTGTGCCAATCTCTGAGCTAGGTGTTTTCCATACATTATTTCTCTATTGATGTATAATGTAAGTAAGGCATATAGTAGAGTGCTTGGCATTGAAGAATAGTGGTACTCTTCCTTATTACTACTTACCTAATCTTCCCTTACAAAATTGTCATTACTCCTACATTTTCTTTGAAGATCAGAACCTTATTTATTAAAGCCTAAAGCAGATTTACAAATCCAACAAATGCAACCAATCTGTTGACTATATATAAATATAGCTGGGAATGTAACTATGAAGCAGTCTGTGGTTTCACTATTAAGCCTTGGACATCCCTTCCTTTCCTGTGAGAACCTCGAGGGTAATGACTACGTCTTCATCCATTATTGCATTCCCAGCACCAAGTGCTGTGCCTGGGAGCTGGTGGGCATTTGGAAAATATACACAAATGTGAATTGAAAGGTTTCTCCTTTGACTATCTGATCACCATCCTTGGACCTAAAAAGTTCAGGGTCTGCCTGAGTAATATTCTGATTACCTGGGCCTGGCAGCCGTGAAACCAAAGCACAGTTACCAAAGGTGGCAATCCAGGTGGTTACCAGGGTAAAGAGTCCAAAATCAGAATACCAAATTCAAGCATCTCAAAATGAGAAGTGAAAGGTAATATTCAGTACCTAATATCTAATAATCCCTAAACCCAATTTTCCGTATTCTCTTAGGGTTTTTATTTGGTGTTAGTAACCTAGGTAAGGCTAGGCTGGGATCAATAAAAGGCGCTCATTCAAAAAAACAGTGGGCGCCTGGGTGGCTCAGTTGGTTAAGCGACTGCCTTCGGCTCAGGTCATGATCCTGGAGTCCCGGGATCGAGTCCCACATCGGGCTCCCTGCTCAGCAGGGAGTCTGCTTCTCCCGCTGACCCTCCCCCCTCTCATGCTCTCTCTATCTCATTCTCTCTCAAATAAATGAATAAAATCTTTAAAAAAAAAAAAAAAAACCAGTATCTGTTTCCTTAAAGAATGTCTGGTTCTGAATCATGGCGTCACTATTTACATGAAGAGATATCCTAGATTCAACTTTATGTAGATTCACAACTTCCACATAGGACACTTTTTATTTCCATCTGAATTAGGGATAAGGTTTGCTGGGGGGAAAACAAAAATTTCCTCTCTAGAATCATACTTTTTTTTACCAGTGATAACAAAGCTACTCAATATTTGATAAATGAACATGTTAATTCAAATTTAGGGTAGCTCTTGTATCTTCTTGCAACAATGTACTTTTTGAGCTGACGTGTTATTTCCTCTTGACATTTATTTGGAGGTGATTCTTTATCATAAAATAGAACACTTTGCTTATAGAATTATTAGTAAACTTCCTGATTAACAGTGTAAATTTCTGTTCTTATTCTCTATGTGAGCCTTTCCAGTGGGGAAGGATTCTTTTCTTTAAGGAAGTAGCCCCAGCAGGACTGTTAAAATACACTGATTTATGTCCTTCTGTTTGCAAGTGATTTAAAAAAGAAAAAGCTCAATAAGCTTAGGCAGAGAGGGGGCAATTTGTCTTATAGACCAAACAGAGGGGATTAGAGCTGTGACTCAGGAACAGGAACCAGGCATTTAGGTGCCATCAAACACCCAACCTCGCATCTCTTCTCTCCACTTGGCAGTTTGATTTCACTAACGAGGCATACAGATTTGTCCGTGAATTAGGGAACTTGTCTCTCAAAGTTCCCAAGTTATACCTTTTGAACTTTCTACCATAAGAGAAAGTTGTTTGCTCCTCACTGTGATCCCACAATGAAAGAGGGGTGAGGTGGGGGAACGAAGGTTTTTTATTCCCTTGGTCTTGGTTAGGTGCTCTCCCACAGAAGCCAGAATGCAGGTTCAGGTAAGAATACAGCAATTGCTATGAGAATTTTAATGTTGGAACTTGGGGAAGGATGGTAGTACTGACCAGACAAATATAGCACCCAGTATAATGTATTACTGTTAATGAAATAAGTTTTACAATGACTCTTTTATTGATAACCTCTTTACTTGCTTGCATTCCAACATGGCTCCCTTGAGTGGGAGAGAAAAGTAGTATATAACCATCATGGCAGAGCTTTATTGATCTGGGCTCTAGTTTCACATGGACAGAGTACAAATCTATCTTCATTCGCCCCAGTGCCTATCAGAGAGCAGTGCTCAGTAAATGTTTGCTGAATTAATCATAAATCCAAGGTTATGCTTCAGCCTATGGTGAACAGTTTTTCCTGATAGCTGTGGAATTTAGTAATTATTTTAGAGATTAAGAATTATTATTTCCATTGGGGAGGGTATGTGTTATGGTGAGCACTGTGAATTGTGTAAGACTGTTGAATCACAGACCTGTACCTCTGAAACAAATAATACATTATATGTTTAATAAAAAAAAAAGATAGCAGGAAGGGAAAAATGAAGGGGGGGAAATTGGAGGGGGAGACGAACCATGAGAGACTATGGACTCTGAGAAACAAACTGAGGGTTCTAGAGGGGAGGGGTGTGGGGGGATGGGTTAGCCTGGTGATGGGTATTAAAGAGGGCACGTACTGCATGGAGCACTGGGTGTTATACACAAACAATGAATCATGGAACACTACATCAAAAACTAATGATGTAATGTATGGTGATTAACATAACATAATAAAAGAAAAAAAAGAATTATTATTTTCATACTAACTTCCTTTTCTCTCAAAATTTAACCATTGGCATATATTTTAATAAGGAATAAAGCAAGTAGGGGGAAAATGTGAAGAGTCCAATTCCATCTCCATTGTACATATGTACAAGGATGCAAATATTTCTTTCAGTAATGGCACAATTAAAAATTGGCAAATAAAGTAATGTGATGATACAAATGAAATTTGCAGGGATGATGCTCAAAACTAACAAATGCTGGGAAGTTCTACATATTGTCATTTGTGTAAGTTATAGCTCTGTTTCTCCTTCAGTAGCACATGCTTGCCATATTTATTTTCTTTTCAATCACTATTGTTTTTTCTGAAAATACCATTTTTTTCAAACTTTAAATGTCTGCTTTCACTTTATACATTCTTATAAGATGCTTTTATGAATAATATAACAAATAAAAGTCTGCAAAGTCTGCACATAATTTGTATTATTTTGTCTTTTTTCTTTTTGGTCAAAATCTGGGTACAGCCACAGGAATGTGGCATACTTCTGAATGTCATCCAATATGCTAGTTTTACAAAGATCAAATAGCAAGTGAGAAAAGCTAAGTAAATAGAACAGAAATATGATGTAATTGCAGCAGCTTCTACATCATTTCCAGACCTGAAATTAATGTATAGAAAAAATATGACATTTTTTCCAAGTTATGTACTGTCCTAAAGTTCAATATTTACATTAAGAATTATGCTTGCCACAACATATTGTTTCAGTTAACTGGTCCTGAAGAAGTGCTTATTCTTGAAGTTTTGTAAAAGAGGGAAATGGAAGCCTCTTCCCTATCAGATAATTGAGAGAAAGAATCCCTGAGCCATGTGGGCCAGAAAAAAATCAAAACACACGAAAGGCAACAGGGAGGAACATACAGTGGAAGAAACAGATCTGGATGCTAGGCAGGACTTGATGAATGTTAACTCTACTGCTAACTGCTTGTGTGATCCAAGAATGTTCTTTGTATGACTTGAATCCTTAAGACTTGTTTTATGATCCAGACTGTGATCCTGTTTGGCAAATGTATCATATGCACTTTAAAAGAATGTTTTATGCTGTTTGGAGGAATATTCTACAAATGCTGATTGAGTCAAGTTGGTAGATAGTGTTCAAGTTTTTGTGTGACATATTTTAACGCTCTATTATTACAAGCATTATCACTTAGGATTGTTATGCCCTCTTTATGAGTTTGTACCTTTGTCATTATAATTTTACCTTCTTTATTGCTGGTAATGTTCTTTGCTCTGAAATCTGCTTTTTCTGATATTAATATAACCACCCCAGCCTTTTTTTTTTCCACCCTTTAAATCTAAAGACACATCAAGGGTAACATTAAAAGGATGGTGAAAGATATACCATGCTAACACTGGGCGGGGGAAAAAAAAAAAGGCTGGGTGGTTATATTAACATCAGAAAAAGCAGATTTCAGAGCAAAGAACATTACCAGCAATAAAGTAGGTAAAATTATAATGACAAAGGTACAAACTCATAAAGAGGGCATAAGGTTAGCATGGTATATCTTTCACCATCCTTTTAATGTTACCCTTGATGTGTCTTTAGATTTAAATGCTTTTTATATGCTTTTTATAAAAAACATATAGCTGGATTTTGCTTTTGTATCCACTCTGATAATCTCTGTATTTTAATTGAAGTATTTAGAACTTTTACATTTAGTGTACTTATTGATATGATTAAGTTTAAGTCTAATCATCTTGGTACTGTTCTTTGTTCTCTTTTTCCACCTGTTTTGAGGATTAATGAATAGTTGTTTTAACTCTATTTTATTTCCTTTGTTGACATATCAGCTAGAACTCTTTTTGTTGTTTTTGTTTTAGTGGTTGCTTTAGGGTTTATAGAATATGTCTTTAATTCATTGCAGTCTAGTATTACCATCAAGTAACATTATTCTACTTCATGTATAATAAAAGAATCTTACAAAGTATAGTTCCATTTCCTTCCTCTGGCTTTTGTAGTATTGTTATACATTTTATATGTATGCATGTATATATTATGTTTGTATGCACATAAATGTATAAAATAAACTCCATGATACATTGTTAGTATTTTGGGTTAACCGGTCAATTATGTTTTAAAGAGGTTTAAATAATAAGAAAAAAACTTACATATTTATCCACATAGTTACCATTCCCACTTCTTTTTTGAAGTTCCAGGCTTCCATTTCATTTTCCTCTGCCTGGAGGATTTTTTTTAACCATTCTTATAGTGTGCATCATCTGCTAATGAATTCTTTCAGCTTTCATATGTTGGAAAATATCTTTATTTTGCCTTTATTTTTGGTAGATATTTTCTCTGTTTATAGAATTCTAAGTTGACTCTTGTACTTTAAAGATGTTGCTCCACTTTTTTCTTACTTGTATTATTTCTAATGAAAGGTCCATTGTCATCATTTTTTCTTTGTTCTCTCTACATAATGTGTCTTTTTTGGCATAAAAACTTTCTCTTTATTACTGGTATGAGCTATTTGATTATGACATATCTTGGTGTATTTCTCTTCATGTTTCTCTAGCACATTGAGATTCTTAAGTCTGTGGGTTTATAGTTTTCAATAAAATTTGGAAAATTATTGGCTATGATTTCTTCAAATATTGTTTTTCTTTTCCTTCCTCTCTCCTTTTTTTGAGGGACTCCAATGACACATATATTAGACCACTTAGAATTGTCCCATAACTCACTGATATCCTTCTCATTCTTTAACCTTTTTTTCTGTTTCTTTTTAGATAGTTTCTATTGCTATATATACATATCCATTAATTTTTCTTCTACAGTGCTTAATCCACTGTTAATTTTATCAAGTGTATTTTTCATCTCACACATTGTTGTTTTCATCTTTAGATGATCAATTTGGGTCTTTTTTATAAAATATCTTCTATGTCTCTTTTTTTTTACCATCTGGAATACAGTTATGTTATAGTTACTGCTTTAACTTTTTATTCTGTTAATTCTAACATTCAATCAGCTCTGGGTTGGTTTTGATTGGTTAATTTTTCTGTTCAGTGTGGGTCACATTTTCCTACTTCTTTGTATGTTTGGTAATCTTTGACTGAATGCCAGACACTGTGAATTTTAGCTTTTTGGGGCCAAATAATTTTGTATTCCTGTAAATATTGAGCTGCATTATGAGATGCAGTTCAACTATCTGATCCTTTTAAGTCTTGCTTTTAATGTTTTTAGGTAGGACCAGAGCAACATTAGGTCTAGGGCTAATTATGTCCCACTGCTGAGGCAAGACCCTTCTAATTATGCTGCTCAGTGCCCTATGAATTGTGAGGTTTTCCAGTGTGGCTTAAGAGAACCAGCACTGTTCCCAGAACTTTGTAATTGCCAAGTGCTGATCCCCCCAGTCCTTTCAAATGGTACTCTCCCTGGCCTCTGGTAGTTTGCTCACACCTACATATGCAGTACTCTGCTGAACACTTGAATTTTCCTTCTACATAGCTCTGTTCTCTCTAGTACCCTGTCCAAAAAACTCTAGCATGTTGGTCTCCTCAGATTCTTGGTTCCATCTCTTCAACTGATAGAGTCTGCATTCTCCTTCTGAGTTCCTTCTCCTTGCTTTGTGGCCTGGAAACTTTCTAAAGGCAGTAAACTGGGGCAACTATAGGACTTACCTCATTTGTTTCCCATCTATTAAAGATCAGTGTCCTTCATTGCTTGATGTCCAGTGTCTGGGACACCAGTATTTTTTAGTTTGTCTGATTTTATTTCCTTTAGATTTTTTGAGGTAGGAGGTAAAATCTAATTTCTATTATTCAATCCATCTTGCATGGAAATGAAAATCCTTTCTTATACTCTTAAGTTAAAGCCACACACTACATTCCTACATGCCCTTGCAAAAGCCATGTTGCTGGGCTATCAGATATAATTTCAGTTCAACCAGTTATATGCAGTCAACCAAGTCTTGGAATATAGAAATGAGTTGGAAGCTTTACTTCTTTTGGATATGGTATTTTTTTCTGGGAAGCACACTGGTTATATGGATGTGTTGGGCTTTCTGAACTGTGTTATCAGAATTTCCATGGTCTTGGAAATAGCTTCAGGAGTGTCAAGAGGCAAAGCTCAGGGCATTCACTTTTTACCTGTGCTGATCTAGGAGTTGTATCACGTACTTAGAGCTAAGAGTCTCAGTGGCAATCTCCTGATTCCTGCAGTTTCAGTGGCAATCCTGATTCCTGATAGCCAAGATTGTGTGCCCAACAGTTCTGGTGGTGGATTCTTATGGCAGAGGAAGCAGCTTATCCATCAGCTTTGGAATCACAAGAGTTTGATTCAGTTCAGGATAAAGTGAATCTATAATATTGTGATTGTTTTCCTTACTCAGGGCAACATGACAATGTACAGAGACCACCTGAAAATAGGCTTACAAAGGTGACTGGAGAAACTATCGGATCACAGCAAACGAAAATTTAAACAAGAAAAAAAAAAGCTTTTAAAAAAAGTCAGTATGTCTGGGGTGAGGTGGTTTCTCATTGATGTTTTGATTTGGATTTCCCTGATGCCGAGTGATTTTGAGCACTTTTTTATGTATCTGATGGCCATTTGGATGTCTTCTTTGGAAAAATGTCTGTTCATGTCTTCTGCCCATTTCTTGATTGTATTATTTGTTCTTTGGGTGTTGAGTTTGATAAGTTCTTTATAGATTTTGGATACTAGCCCTTTATCTGATATGTCATTTGCAAATATCTTCTCCCATTCTGTCGGTTTTCTTTTGGTTTTGTTGACTGTTTCTTTTGCTGTGCAAAAGCTTTTTATCTTGATGAAGTACCAATAGTTCATTTTTGCCCTTGCTTCCCTTGCCTTTGGCGATGTTTCTAGGAAGAAGTTGCTCTGGCTGAGGTCGAAGAGATTGCTGCCTGTGTTCTCCTCTAGGATTGTCATCGATTCCTGTCTCACATTGAGGTCTTTCAACCATTTGGAGTCTATTTTTGTGTGTGGTGTAAGGAAATGGCCCAGTTTCAGTCTTCTGCATGTGGCTGTCCGATTTTCCCAACACCATTTGTTGAAGAGACTGTCTTTTTTCCATGGGACATTCTTTCCTGCTTTGTCAAAGATTAGTTGACCATAGAGTTGAGGGTCCATTTCTGGGCTCTCTATTCTGTTCCATTGATCTATGTGTCTGTTTTTGTGCTAGTACCATACTGTCTTGATGATGACAGCTTTGTAATAGAGCTGGAAGTCCGGAATTGTGATGCCACCAGCTTTGCTTTTCTTTTTCAACATTCCTCTGGCTATTTGGGGTCTTTTCTGGTTCCATACAAATTTTAGGATTATTTGTTCCATTTCTTTGAAAAAAGTGGATGGTATTTTGATGGGGATTGCATTGAATGTGTAGATTGCTCTAGATAGCATTGACATCTTCACAATATTTGTTCTTCCGATCCATGAGCATGGAACATTTTTCCATTTCTTTGTGTCTTCTTCAATTTCTTTCATGAGTATTTTGTAGTTTCCTGAGTACAGATTCTTTGCCTCTTTGGTTAGATTTATTCCTAGGTATATTATGGTTTTGGGTACAACTGTAAATGGAATCGACTCCTTAATTTCTCTTTCTTCTGTCTTATTGTTGGTGTATAGAAATGCAACTGATTTCTGTACATTGATTTTATATCCTGCCACTTTACTGAATTCCTGTATGAGTTCTAGCAGTTTTGGGGTGGAGTCTTTTGGGTTTTCCACATAAGGTATCATATCATCTGCAAAGAGTGAGAGTTTGACTTCTTCTTTGCCGATTCAGATGCCTTTTATTTTTTTTTTTGTTGTCTGATTGCTGTGGCTAGGACTTCTAGTACTATGTTGAATAGCAGTGGTGATAGTGGACATCCCTGCCGAAACAACAGATGTTGGTGAGGATGCGGAGAAAGGGGAACCCTCCTACGCTGTTGGTGGGAATGCAAGCTGGTGCAACCACTCTGGAAAACAGTATGGAGGTTCCTCAAAAAGTTAAAAATAGAGCTACCGTATGACCCAGCAATCGCACTATTGGGTATTTACCCCAGAGATACAAATGTAGTGATCTGAAGGGGTACATGCACCCCAATGTTTATAGCAGCAATGTCCATGAGAGCCAAATTATGAAAAGAGCCAAGATGTCCATTGACAGATGAATGGATAAAGAAGATGTGGTATATATATATACCATGGAATATTATGCAGCCATCAAAAAAAAATGATATCTTGCCATTTGCAATGATGTGGATGGAACTAGAAGGTATTATGCTAAGCGAAATAAGTCAATCAGAGAAAGACATGTATCATATGATCTCACTGATATGAGGAATTCTTAATCTGAGGAAACAAACTGAGGGTTGCTGGAGTGGTGGGGGGTGGGAGGGATAGGGTGGCTGGGTGATAGACACTGGGGAGGGTATGTGCTATGGTGAGCACTGTGAATTGTGTAAGACTGTTAAATCACAGACCTGTACCTCTGAAACAAATAATACATTATATGTTTAAAAAAAAAAAAAAAGAGAAGAAGAAGATAGTAGGAAGGGAAAAATGAAGAGGGGAAAATCAGAGGAGGAGATGAACCATAAGAGACTATGGAGTCTGAGACAGATGAATGGATAAAGAAGATGTGGTATATATATACAATGGATTATTATGCAGCCATCAAAAGGAATGAGATCTTGCCATTTGCAACGACATGGATGGAACTGGAGGGCATTATGTTGAGTGAAATAAGTCAAACAGAGAAAGACATGTATCATATGATCTCACTGATACGAGGAATTCTTAATTGCAGGAAACAAACTGAGGGTTGCTGGAGTGGGGGGTGGGGTGGGAGGGATGGGGTGACTGGGTGATAGACACTGGGGAGGGTATGTGCTCTGGTAAATGCTGTGAATTGTGCAAGGCTGTTGAATCTCAGATTTGTACCTCTGAAACAAATAATGCAATATATGTTAAGAAAAAAAAAAAAGAAGAAGGTAGCGGGAGGGGAAGAATGAAGCGGGGGAAATCGGAGGGGTAGACGAACCATGAGAGACGATGGACTCTGAAAAACAAACAGGGTTCTAGAGGGGAGGGGGGTGGGAGGATGGGTTAGCCTGGTGGTGGGTCTTGAGGAGGGCACATTCTGCATGGAGCACTGGGTGTTATGCACAAACAATGAATCATGGAACACTTCATCTAAAACTAATGATGTAATGTATGGGGATTAACATAAGAATAAAAAATAAATAAATCTATTTAAAAAATAAATAAATAAATCTATTAAAAAAAGAGAGAGACTATGGAGTCTGAGAAACAAACTGAGGATTCTAGAGGGGAGTGGGGTGGGGTGATGGGTTAGCCTGGTGATGGGTATTAAAGAGGGCACATATTGAATGGAGCACTGGGTGTTATACGTGAACAATGAATCATGGAACACTACATCAAAAACTAATGAGGTAATGTATGGTGATTAACATAACAATAAAAAATTTTAAAAAAGAAAAAGAAACATGCCCAGGAAAAAAAAAAAAAGAAAAACTAATGATGTATTGTATGGTAATTAACATAACATAATAAAATAAAATTTAAAAAAAAGTGTCAGTATGGCTATATGGGATACCATTAAGCATTCATTTCCCACCTTAAAAAAAAAAATGTCCTGGGTTCCTGGGTGGCTCAGTTGGTTAAGCATGTGCCTTCAGCTCAGATCATGATCCCAGGGTCCCAGGATCAAGTCCCACATTGGGCTCCTTGCTCAGAGGGGAACCTGCTTCTCCCTCTGCCTACCGCTCACCCTACTTGTATTCTCTCCCTCTCTCTCTCTGACAAATTAGTAAATAAAATCTTTAAAAAAAAATGTCTTGGAGCACATGGGTGGCTCATTCAGTTGAGTATCCAACTCTTGGTTTTGGCTTAGGTCATGATCTTATGGGTTGTGGGATCAAGCCCTGCATCGGGCTCCATGCTCAGAGGAGTCTGTTTGAGATTGTCTCCCTCTACCCCTCCTCCTACTCACGTGCTCTCTCTCTTGCTTTCTCTCTCTCAAATAAATCTTTTTATTCTTACTTTTTAAAAGATTTTATTTACTTTATTATTTGAGAGAGAGAAAGCACGAGAGAGGAGAGAGTCAGAGGGAGAAGCAGATTTCCCGCTGAGCGAGGAGCTCCCTGTGGGACTTGATCCCAGAACTCCTGGATCATGATCTGTGCAGACACTTAATCGACTGAGCCACCCAGGTGCCCCACAAATTAATATTTTTTAAATGTCTTATAGGCAATATTTGTACTTTTTTAGTTTAACATATCAAATATACTTGAAATAAATTCAGTGCCTATATATAAGGGAATACCTTTCCAAAGATATTACCTGAAAAGAAAATTTAAATTGCTTGAAATATGTCCAAATGATCTTTAAAATCAATACATGGCAATATAGCAGCTATATCTGCAAAAGATGGATACTTCCATTTGAATTTCACTTTTGATTTCAAAGGACTCTCTACTTCCTCCATCTCTAATTTCATAACTTTGTACCTGCAAAAGAATATAGTGAAGAGAGCATGGTGAATTGCCTTCTTTAGGTTTAGCTGAAGAGTTTAAAGTAAGGAAATGAATATGTCTAACATGCCAGGCTCTGATACGTGTTTTTATATATTCACATATTTAATTATTACAGTAACCACTTGAGTAGGTTTAACATTATTTTAAATATGAGGAACTTGAAACTCAAAAGTTCACAAACACAATAAGAAATAAAACTAGAATTTGAGCCAAATCCACCCATATTAAAATCTTATCTTCTTTCCACTTTGCTGTACTACTTTCAAGCACAGTTATAAACTTAACTGTGCTTCATCAGTGATGCATCATATATATTTCATTGTATATCAAGAGGAAAACTTTCATCCATTGTCCATTCAAATGCACCTAATGATATGTAATGTCTGGATTCGGTTTGCTCATTGCAAATAAAATGTCTCTACATTTTAGCAAAAGATGATGTTAAAATGAGAAGAGACAGAAAATAGTTAAATAATAAAATGTCCACTTATTGAGAATTATCCATTTTTCTGAAAAGAAAATGTTACCTTTATTAGATTAGATTTTCCTTAGTCTTCAAAATTTTTATGTTTCTGTGAAGGAAGATACTGATTTTTGTGTTTTTGTGAGGTGATGCAGGGTATTGTCAGTCTGTTCTATAAAAGAATGAGACTGTGTTATTCATCAGAGCAGTTTTAATAATAAATTGACTTTGAGATGAGAAAGAAAGGTGTTCCATGTTGTTCCTGAATTATATTCATGCCAAATAAGTAGTTATTCCCCTCTTCTAATGAACTCAGCATAAGATACTTATAGGCACATCTCTTACAGTCATAATAATTTGAGCATTTATATGCTGAAGAGATGCCTAAGACATGAATCTAACTTCTAATGGAGTCTGTAATCACTATTTTGGAATTGCTCCTTTATAATCATTTTGTTGGGATAAATCACATGTTACATAATTATTATCATAAATTGGTTCTAGTAATGTGATGACATATATTGCACCCCTAAAGTAAACAAACAAAAAAGACCTATTAATTGGGTTAGACTAACAAATCAATTAGTTGGCAAATAGAAGTAAAAGAGCATACCATTTTTAAGTCATAGGAAGCTATTAAAGAACTAGGTGGCACATGAAATACTTAATCTAGCAGAATAATGAACCAGAAAGCTCTAATGATGCCATAAAGTGATGGGAGTGGTAATCTTTTGAAATCAGAAGAGTCAAGTTCAAGTCCTTAGTGTCACTGTTGTTAAGTATTTGAATGACTATCATGCAGAAGAGGCAACAGACTTGTTCTATGCTACCAAAATTAAGTTGGTTCAGAATAATGAAGAACTGTTTTATCTAACCAGCAAAACCTCACTGAGTGAGTTGGCTCCCCACCTCAGCAGATGCTGTAGCAGAAGCTGCATGGCTGTCCATCATGCATGGTGAAAAACATTCCTCCAGTGACTGAGCATGGGCCTAGAGTTCTCTAAAGACCCTCTGGTTTGGGTTGGACTTCCACCCTCATTGCATGTGTAGTTTCCAGGGTTCTAAGCTGGGTATACAAATGCATTGAGTAAGGGGAGGTAGGTCTGCTACCTGTCAGTATCATCCTACTTTCTTCTTAGGAGCTTCTGGGTTTTATGTCTGTTAAGAGATTTGTATGATTTTCTAGACTTGGGGCTGTCAATTTCCAGCCCTCTTTTGTAAATTTCTTGAGTTACGCAGATCATCATGCTACATCTCCCATCACTGACTCACACCCCTGCTCTCTCAACCTCTTTCTTAGCTCATTGTATTCCCATTTTCTACTTGCCAGACACCCCTTCCCAAGAAACTTGTCCATAAGAAATAATCTCAAGCTCAAAGGGTCCCTGCTTTTCAAATATTAAAAATGTATGGAAAGAATAGTTGGAGTGAAGGTTCTAGGGTTCCCTATTGGAATAGGAAGTTTTTAACATTAAAAACTCTACAGAAAGAGAACTACAAAGATTAAAATCACTCATAATTTCACCACTCAAAAGGAAGTGGGGTTTTTTTGGTTTATATACTTTGCATTTTTACATGTATGTAAAACAAAATTAGAACAAGCCATATAGAGAGTTCTGCCTATTCTTTTTATTTATATACCATTATATTGTGATCATTTCTCCATATTATTATATATATTATAGGAATATGACTTTTAAATGGGTACTTGATACCATAAAAGCTAAATAAGAAATATGGATACATTAAGATCAAAACATCAGACAATCCTGTCAATGACATTAGCCATTAAAATCCACCTCTGATCTCACAGCAGATCTCTATCAGCCTTCTGACTATAGTCAACTTCTCACTTAGAATTTTTTACAGCAAGAGAATGCAGCAAACAGCCTCAGGCCATTCATCAGTAATATTTCTCATTGTATATGATGATTCAGTTTATTAACACAATATGCACACTTCTCTTTTGCCAAATAACAATACCTTACATTGGTGTGGTCCATTATTTTACGTAATCCTCACAAATTCCCTTGAGTATGCAGAGTGCGTGGTGCAATTTCTATTTCAAAGATGAGGAAAAAGAGGCTCAAAATGATTCACAAATTGTTCAAGGTCACCTTTTAACGGGGCTGGGCAACTTTGCTGGAGATGGGTTTGAAAGTTCTTAAGGGGAGGGGCGCCTGGGTGGCTCAGTCGTTAAGCGTCTGCCTTCGGCTCAGGTCATGATCCCAGCGTCCTGGGATCAAGCCCCACGTCTGGCTCCCTGCTCTGCGGGAAGCCTGCTTCTCCCTCTCCCACTCCCCCTGCTTGTGTTCCCTCTCTCGCTGTGTCTCTCTGTCAAATAAATAAATAAAATCTTAAAAAAAAAAAAAAAAAGAAAGTTCTTAAGGGGAAGAAGTAAAATTTAGACCAGATAACTTTGTTCTCAAATTCCAGTGCTCTTCATATATTGCTCTGTGGCCTCTTACACAGTAACTTGCACAGTTAACAATTATTTATGGACAGAATTACTTGAATTAAATAAGATAACTGAATAAACAAAAACAAGTTTAATTTATTTAAAAAGCAAAACCAACAATTATCTATTTAAATATAATAGCTCATCTGTCATTTAACCTAAGCATTGGTTTGCCCATTGTCCCCACTACTATTTACCTATTGGGAGAAGTTCCTCAGAGTAAAATGATTAAGAAAATTGGCCTAAACCATTAAGAAAGTGTTTTCATGAGAATATGTATTTTCCTGAGTATTCTAAAAATAGCAATAAGGAGCAATAGTAGTAACAGTATTGACATTCCTTCACATTGGGATAACCATTTGCAGTTAACAGACTGCTATATTATCTTGTTAGATCCATTACAGGCATCCTAGGGATTAATAGGAATGTTTATCCCCATTTTGTAGGTTAATAAACAGTGGATCTGAGAGTTTTACTTCTGCACCATGGGTGTAGACTTCTTATGCTACCCAGTGGATTTTGTAATTGGCATATGGCATAGAGGGCATATAGGTTAAGGTACTAGACCGATGGAACCCACGTTCAGTATGCTTGACAATTACAGATTTTTAGATAATAGTAGCAAGTAGGTAGTAGCAGTTACCATGTTCTAGACACTGTACTAAATGCTTGAACAAAAGACTACATGAAGTGACCAGACATAGATTTAACTTCTTTATACAGACAAGGGAAAATAAGCTCAGCTCATTCTCCACTTTCACAAGGGAATGGCTTGAAAGTCTGGATCTTATTTAACATAACTTCATGAAACTATTCCCACAGAGCTGTCCTGTTTAAACAGATGGCCCTGCTCTCCTACAGCTTCAAGAATTTTTCAGACAGAATGAATTTCTGTGATGGGCTTGGCCAAGTCCTACCATGTGGCCTCTGCTTTAAAGCCATCTTTCTTAACATCCCAGTTTGTTAAGCCAGTCCCCTCTCTAGGTAATGTTTTCTCCTTCTGATGTGCCCTCTATTCACTCATTCACCCCTCTCTTGCTGCCTGGCTCATAAGAATGAAGAGAAGTACCCTGGGTTTTACCCTTTCTGCCCTCCACAGTGCATCCTATCCTGGAAAGATCATTTTATGACAGAGTTTGCATCTCAAATCAACAGTCTCTTGTTGTGGGCCTGGGCAAGTCACTTCACCACCCTGATTCTCAATATCCTTGGGTGTAATATGGGGATAAAATGTTGGGGGGATACAATGAGCTAATACATGTAAAGGGTCTGATGTATAACAAACAATAAGGTGGCCATTATTGTTTTATACTTTTATTCTGATTCTGAATCCATAAATCTATTTTCTGTACTGTTCTAACTGCCACATACCCCCTCCTATAAGATTTCTGACAGAAACAACCCTGTGATTTATAATGGCCTCCGGGACTGTCTAGAGAATTTTGATGTACTCATTCTTTTTTTTTTTTTTTAAGATTTTATTTATTTAATTGACACAGAGAGAGAAAGCACAAGTAGGCAGAGCAGCAGGCAGAGAGAGAGGGAGAAGCAGGCTCCCCACTGAGCAGGGAGCCGGACACGGGGCTCCATCCCAGGACCCGGGGACCATGACCTGAGCTGAAGGCAGCCACCCAACTGACTGAGCCACCCAGGCGCCCGGTACCTCATTCTTTAAACAAATCAAATTCAGAACAAAAAACAGGGAGTAGAAAAATTTTAATAGCAATTTGCTTTACTCAACTAAAAATAGATTTTTTTTTTAAACTTATCAATGACTTTTCAGGAATACTACTTCTCAAAGAAAGAAAAACCCATATTTCCTACCTTTGAATGACTCTCATGTTCACACTTGAAACTAGGATGTTGTGAAAACCAACATTATTCCTTTGTGACAATGGCAAGTAATTTAACTCATTCTGGTTTGATTTTCTCATTAATAAAGGAAGCATGAAAGGTAGATGATGATAGAGGTTCTGCTTAAACCTCTTAAGTCCTCTGATCATGGATTTACTTTTCTGTCTTCCCATTGGACTGCCTTGCTTATCCTCTTATGCCAGCACCTAGAACAGTGAATACTTAGCACTTGGAAGATACTTGATGTTCTTTAGATGAAATAGTATTTTATAGTTGAGAAAATCAAGACACAGAAAGGCCAGAATCTTCCCATTAATACATAATGGAGACAAACCAGGTTCCCAGTTTTCCAGCTCTTTCTTCAACACTCTTTTCACTGTGTTGCTGTTCTGAAAAAAGTAGCCTCAAATAGAAGATTAAAAAGAACTTACGTAAAAATTTGAGTTCTAAGTCCATGGGGCCACTACAAAGAAAACCAGTGATTTGATGAGGTCAAGTAAATATTCTACTTTCGAATCCACTTAGCTGTGACCTATCCTTGTGCCTCCCATTTGAGGTTGTACGTACTGAGCTTTGTCATACCTGTTTACTCCAGGCCTGCAATGAGTCACCCAAAATGTAAGAATCCGATGACTCCTTCCTGTTTTTGTCTCCCTTGTTTCCATTTCTAAGAGGTAATAGTTTCTGATTGGATTTGCTGTTCCTGGGCAAAAATCACTAGCCTTCAAGATGGAGTCAAGATAAAGTAAAGAGTTTTTTCCAAGTATTAGCACAGCAATAAAACAAATTTATGTACTTAGAATGGTGATAATAATGGCACTTAAACTCGTTGCTTAGGCACTGTTTTCAGAAATTTGCATTGTGTATTTCATTTACTCTCGTATAAGCCTTTCCATAAGCTAAAATAAATGGCACACCACTGTGAGATGTTCGTCACTTACTAGGAGACATTTAACATATTGTTTTTGAATGAAAGAATGTTCCTGGCATTGTGGCGAGTGAAAGAAAGAAAAAGTGTGTATGTGTGCCATATCTCTTGCCCTTAGCTTTTAATCAAGTTGGGTAGATTGGTCTAATATACAAGCAAAAATTAGATAAACAATAGTTTCTTTAACACTTTTGTGCTAGACACTGTGCTAAGCATTACATAGGAGTGTGGGTGTGTGTCTGTGTGTGTCTGTGTGACTCTTCACAGGAATATTCTGAGGTTTCCTAGATGGTCAAAGAGAGGCAGTGCCAGAATTCAAGTCGAGTCTGCTTAGCTCTTCCAACTCCATCACTTGGCATTTCAGCCAACTGAGATCAGTAAGGAATGTGGAGGACAGTGGAATCGCACAGAAATTGTCAGAAAAGACTAGGTAGGAGAAAATCAAATGGGAGCTGGACTGCGAAAAATGAGACTGGGATCAGATGGGCAGAAAGGAGGAGGGAATTCCAGACACGTCAGTAGGAGCTTCGGCTTCAGGACAGGCCCCCATAAACAGGACAGAAAGCTGCTGACCTGTTTGGAAAATGGACCTCATGCCTCTATCCTCATCATCCTTTGTCATTGTACCTCTGGCTTTTTTTGTTTTTTGTTTTTTACCGGATGTTTCCATTCAGTAGCTGAGCAATTATTCTTCTGTAGAATTATTCATTCTATTCAATGCCTAGAATGTGAAATTTAAGCCATACTTCTGTTGTATAATCTTATTCTGGGAAATTATATTTTCTAGGAAAATCATTTTATACTAGAGAGCAAAAGTATCTCAAATAAATTAATACATAAAAAGTATGTCAGTGATTGCAACCCGTTGCATTAAAAACACCATTAATTATTGGGCCAACAGGGCTTCTTTAAGCAGCAGGGACAGTGTTGCTGCTCCAGAAAGTTCTCTCATTGGCCAGCAGAGGCCTGCAATGTGGCATAGGGGAAACAGTACTTTTCTGGACCAGGAACCAGACTGCCTGAAATCTACTTCCGGCTTTCTATTAAGTACTATATTGAATATCCTTGAAGAAGTTTCCTTACTTGGTAAACCAATCTGTAGTAGTCCTACCTGCAAAGTGTTGAACTTGCACTAAACCAGCATTTTGTAAGAAATGCTCTTCAAAATCACTTGTGACACAATCGGGTATTATATATCCTTCTTACAGGTTCACAATGCAGATGATTGAAGGCTCTGAAGGGCCGTGTAGTAAACAATGTTTAATCCAGCCTTTGATAGTTACTTAGTAACAGAACACACTCTGAGAAATGTGCTACTGTGCACTGTACGTTGAGCAGAAATCCCTACCAGTTCTGAGAAAATTCAATTGCTTTTAAATACGATTTATAGGTTGTGTCTATCATATTACCAACCAAAGTTAATGTAGTTTTAAAATCGCACAAGGACTTCATAAAGACCCTGTTATAATATACTGTTGCCTTTTTCTTCTTCTTAAATTTCTGTTTGCAAATCAGTGTTTTATAGAACTCCAAAGGTAGAAAGAAGGTAGAGGTAGAGTAGAGAGAAAAGGAGGTATAATGTCTTTGGTTCACTTGCTGAGAACCATTTTGAGAGGTGAGTTAAAGATGTAGCTATCAGCCCTTCTGAAGGCTTCAGATTACAATCTGAACTGAATCATCAGCACGACCATAGTAATATAACCTTGGATGTAACAGAGTACTGAAGTGACCTCGGGTTCGTAGTCTCAGGATCAAATAATATTTAGAGATGGTTCATTTAATTATTCTATAATGAGGAATCTATGCCAGGAAGTCTGCTAGTTACTGGTGATGCCATAGTCATTAAGATGAGTCCCTGCCCTCAAGGAGCTCACAAGCCAGTGGGGGAAATAGACAATCAACTGCACAATTATGATATTTATGTAAATTCCTTGGATTAGAGTCTGTATGAAGTGCAATGGCAACTTGACGTGAAATTCCTTGTAGACTGTGACTAAAGCATGTTTAGTCTAATCCCTTCCTCGATCCAGTCAATTCAGAAAAAAAATTAATTGTTCTCGTGTTTGTGACCAGTTGCCCTCTTTTTTGGCTAGCATAATGATGATGATGATGATGAAGGGGAGACACTAGGAGACATTATGACAAATGGAGCTATTTTATTTAATTCTTGTGGAAAGATAATTCTCTCAAAACAAGTAGATAACACACTAATAATTAATGCAAACAGTCTTTCACTTACATCACTTTTTAAAAAGATTTTTTTTCAACTAATAAAATTAAAAAAAAAAAAAAAGATTTTTTTTTCCAGTGGGTGGGAAGTTCGGTCCCTCAGGAAATAAAGGTCCAGAAGCACAGGTAGCAGGCTTCTTTCCTTACTTCCCCTAATATTACCTGCTAAAGAGCAGAATTTCCCCCAGGGATTCTGGCTTATCATGTCAGGTTTAAAAAAGAGAACTTAGATCCTGGAGTACAACATCCTCAACTTACAAGTAACAGCCTTGAGAAGCAATGAGCAGAGGAGTTGCTTAAGCAGGGCCACCCAGATGATGAGAGAGAGAGTTTTGACTGAGACCTAGACTTTCTGAATCCCATTCCAGTGTCTCAGGACTCTTAAAAATGTTTAGTTTTCACCTATTGAACTTTATATTTTGTTAAATGATTGGGTAGAAGTTTAAAAAAGAAAAGAATTGCAGGGCACCTGGGTGGCTCAATTGGTTAAGCAACTGCCTTGGGCTCGGGTCATGATCCTGGAGTCCCGGGATCGAGTCCCGCATCGGGCTCCCTGCTCAGCAGGGGGTCTGCTTCTCCCTCTGACTCTCCACCCTCTCATGCTCTCTCTCTATGATTCTCTCTCTCTCATTCTCTCTCTCTCAATAAATAAATAAAAATCTTTAAAAAAAAAAAAAGAAAAAGAAAAAGAAAAGAATTGCAAACTAACACCTAAGCTTGTCACAAGAGGACAATTGTACATCTTAACTTTACCATAACTGACATGGACATATCTGCCAATGGTTTTATCATAGAAAACCCCTACACATGCAAATAATGAGGACTGTCTAACCAGTTTCCAAGAATATGCTGGAACAGGTCCATGGTGAGCAATCAACAAATTCTGGCCAACAGACCAATTATCTGCTGTTTGATAAATTAAGTCAAAACAGTGAATCATGTCACTGTCAGTTTTCTCTCAGACAGTATTTCAAGAACCCAAATGCTAAGGAGATGATAAAATGCTTGGGAGTAATATTGAAAGGGGGACCGAGATAAGAGGAGTATTAATTTAAATAGCAGCTTTGCACTGTGCCAAGCACTTGGTAAACAATCTCATTTAATCCTTCCAGTGACTCTATAATATAGATAAGCTTTCATTTGTGATCAGATGAATCTTGACTAAGCTGAACAATCTCTCTAGATTTTAATTTCCTCTTTTATAAAACAATGATAATAATAAAAAACCACCTCCTTGTAGGGTTCTTGTGAGAACTTGAAATAATGGCTATGAACTGCTTAGCAGAGAGCCCATCATATAATAGTTGCTAAATAAAAGTAACTCTTAGTATAATTGTTATTCCCCAGTGCACTCGTCAGGTTTTACCAAAGGTAGTATTTTACAATTTCTTCTGCAATTCTTAGACTATATAGAGCAGATAAGATGAAGCAAGAACTTTCAAAATCCTCACCTACAGCCTTGTTAACACTAAGTGGTTTTCTTTATTAAGAAACTCCATCACATATAAGGAATTCTTAATCTCAGGAAACAAACTGAGGGTTGCTGGAGTGGTAGGGGGTGGGAGGGATGGGGTGGCTGGGTGATAGACATTGGGGAGGGTATGTGCTATGGTGAGCGCTGTGAATTGTGTAAGACTGTTGAATCACAGACCTGTGCCTCTGAAACAAATAATACATTATATGTTAAAAAAAAAAAAAGATAGGAAGGGAAAAATGAAGGGGGAGAATCGGAGGAGGAGACGGACCATGAGAGACTATGGACTCTGAGAAACAAACTGAGGGTTCTAGAGGGGAGGGGGGTGGGGGGATGAGTTAACCTGGTGATGGGTATTAAAGAGGGCAAGTATTGAATGGAGCACTTGGTGTTATACGCGAACAATGAATCATGGAACACTACATCAAAAACTAATGATGTATGTACGGTAATTAACATAATAAAATTTTTAAAAATCCTTAAAAAAAAAGAAACTCCATCACAAACATCCTAAAATCCTTTTGATTTTATTTAAAGGACTTCTCACAGCTTAACTAAGGAGATGATCAACGAACTTTTCATTTAAAAGTTTCAAAGTTAAACCCAGTAGTAAGGAATTGGGGTCGGGGGGAAATGTTACTGCCAATTCCCCATGTGGAGGGAGAGACCTACTAGCAGGATCCCACAAACCAAATGCAGATTAGTAAGATACATAGGAAATGAAATGTGAAGAACAAGAGTTTGCTGTATAGATTTGGTCCATGTTAGTTTAAACTTGATTTCTTTTTTTTTTTAAGACTTTATTTATTTATTTGATAGAAAGAGAGAGAGCACAAGTAGGCAGAGCGGCAGGCAGAGGGAGAAGGAGAAGTAGGCTCCCCGCTGAGCAGAGAGCCCGATGCGGGGCTCGATTCCAGAACCCTGGGATCATGACCTGAGCCGAAGGCAGACGCTTAACGACTGAGCCACCCAGGCATCCCAAGTGTATTATTCTTGAAAATAGTAATTAACAAATGGACCTGACCGTCCAGGAAACCCTTACTGCTGAGCTACAGTACAAATAATAGGGCTTACGATCTTTGAGGAAAACCAAAATTACCCTTCATCAGCAGCACACAAATGGCTGCCAGTGCTTGGATCTGCAGGTCTGTGGGAGGGAAAGCTGCAGACAGAACACAGGGGATAGGGCGCGGGCAACCAGAGACAGGGTCCGGTTCAGTTCCTAACCCTGCCATTTACCTGGGAGGTAACCATGGTCAGTATCTGTAAACTTAACTTTTTTTAATTTGTAAAATGGAGAGATTGATAACAAAATCACAGTGCTCTTACTATTCACTGCCAACATATGAAGTGTGCCCACTCTGGTGGCTAACATGGCAGGTGCTCAAGAATTGTTACTTTCCTTTCTCATTTCCTCCTCCTCTTTTTTTTTTTTTTAAAGATTTTATTTATTTATTTGACAGAGAAAGACACAGCAAGAAAGGGAACACAAGCAGGGGGAGCGGGAGAAGGAGAAGCAGGCTTCCCATTGAGCAGGGAGCCCGATGTGGGGCTCGATCCCAGGACCCTGGGATCATGACCTGAGCCGAAGGCAGCCGCTTAACGACTGAGCCACCCAGGTGCCCCTTCCTCCTCCTCTTGAACCCCTTACTATCAGGCAATAGACTAAGGCATCTTTACCTGGGGCAAAAATATATGACGGGTATTTTTATGTTGTATGTCAAAAAAGACTGACAGAAGAGAAAAAATTAAAAATTAAAAAAAAACTTCTAACAGTTTCATCAAAATAACATTACTGAAAACTATTTAAAGCCACCAAAAGAGTTATTTATTAAATGTATCACTTTGAACACAACAAAGGGAGAGAGAGAGCAAAGGAACATCATAAATCCCAGCGAGAAACTTGGTAGTGAGAGACTACCATTGAGCCGATTCAGAGAAATCATGAACTTTGTGACTTTACCATGAAATTATAAAAGCCCACATCTCTGTGGATTATCAAACAAATTACTTCACTCAAATACATTTCTCTCCCATATTTTATAGATTCCATATCCACCCCACTTGATGTTGGTAACTCCGTCTTCTCTAACTGATTAAATGAAATTGAAAACAGCCCCTTGTGGATATTTCTTCCTGCCAGAATTGATCTAAATCTGTCCTAGGCAATGAGCCTCTTCCTTGCCAAACAGTCTACTCTGATTAACTTCACAAGTTGGTTCCCTTAGGATGTTCACCCGTCTGTAAAACAGGAAAGCCTGCTCCCCACTACCCCAAATTACCAGTCTGCAGGGCATTTTTCCAAAATCTAATACCTGCTTTCTTTTGGCAAATTTGATGGGAATCAAACATTCATCTTACCTAATTATTCCACTGCCATTTGCTGTTATGCCTAAAACTCAATGATGAAATACCTATGAGCAACATAAGCCGGTTCGCAGGTTTTATTTATCATTTCTAACCTTTGATTAAAGACAAGAAGTACACCTGCCAAATGTATGGCCATGATGCAGAGCCTAGAGGACTAATATTTCTCTGGAGCTTGTATCAGATAACCAACCCTGCTGAAATTAGAGGTAATAGAAAGTTCCTAGAGACAGAGGAAATTCCAGCTATAAAAGTTATTGCCCAAAACTTGGGTTACAAAACCTTTCCCTTTGGCTCTGTGGCTTAACCCCTGGCAACTATCAGAAGCTGCTTATGATCTTGCAGAGCACGAGATCTAGCCAATCCAATAGAAGTGGGTGACCGCAGGAGACTGTCACACCATTTAGAGTGGGCAGCCCTTGGTTTCCTCTACAGGGTGCAGTGCTTCTACTGTTGCATTTAATAAACTAAATATAATTGATTTGCTTACAATATTGTCTCACCTACTAGACTCACATATTTGTGTGAGGGCAGAGATAGTATCCCACTCATCTTTTATCTTCAGCACTGAGCACAGTATTTGGCACATTGAAGAAGCATGTTAATAAATAACGGGACCCAGATGAGAAGAGAGAGTAGATGGAGAACAAATGAAGGAGTGGGGGCATTTCCAAGGTGGTGCCCAGACAATGTTACGACCACTGAAAATGGGACTATGGCAAGGGAAAGGGCAATTCATGGCTTCACTTATGGGCTGGTAATTAGAGCTGTGGACCTTGCTGGCTCTAAGGGCCACTATCCAGCAGTCAGTCTGACAGCCTGAATGCTTCTCACACCTAGTTCCTCATCCAACAACTTCCCCAGCATCATCCCAGCTGACCTTCCACTGAATGCTCACTGGTCTAGGAATAAGTATCCTGGCCAAGTTCCTCTCCTTTCCTGCCCAAATTATACACTTCTATCAAGTCTGATTGGTCAACTTTAAGTTGGGTTCCCACTTGCTTCTTTACCAAACCCCAGCTATGGCTAACATGCAAAAATGGTATCAAGCAGCAAGTTCTCATTCTTTCCTCCTCTCATTAAAAGAAATGTTTCTCCACCCGTCAAAGTGCTCTCAGTCCATATACATACTTCACTGGGTGGGCTGTTTTCTTCCTCCTGGGAGTTTTCTCTTGTTCTTTATGAATGTGCTGACATTCTAACCAGAAAATTTCCCTTCTTCTAAGGAACTTTCTCCTGCTTGTCAGTATGAACAACCTCTAAGGACAGAAAGGAGTCTACTCCTCAAAACATATGCAATAAATATCTGTAGAAATGATTTCTGTTGAGTGGTGCTATTTAGTCTTTGAAAGAACTAATCACAATTCCATCCTGTAGAGTTCTGTAATTAGAGTTCAAAACACTGGAGCTGGCACAGCTCTAGTTATCTCAAAGAGGCTTTGCTAAATTCTCCCAAAATGCTCCAAGAAAAATCTCTTTCAAGCTTTTATTTTGAAAGCAAGTGGACACCTGCGGGAATTGGAGATGGGAGTGGGGGTGTCATGACATCAATAAGAGAAAGGTTTCTTCATTTTAAAGTGCTTGGGAACTAATGTACTAGATTGAAGATTCTCATGCTCTGATTTAAGGAGCCTCAGGGTTCTTCTTAGGGACCTTTGGGCTACTGCACAGTTGGAGTGGAAGAGGCCAAAACTTCTGGTTTCCCTCTCTGTTGTCAGTCAGATATTTGTTATGTTGTTAGAAGCTTTCCTTTAAAGAAAAAAAAAAGGTTCTGGTAATAAAACTTTTAAGCATTGCTTAAGATTATGGTGAGAGAGACACTGGCTAAAGTAAATATCTGGAACTTCTGTCTGTCCCACTGCCACCATGTCATAATCATTAGGATCACTACCTCAGCCCACTACCTGGGGTCTCGGCATTGGCTCTTGCCCAGTCCACTTTCCACTTTATATCCCGAAAGTTGTTTTCAATGCAAATCTGATCATCTCACTATCCTGTTTAAAATCCTCTAATGGCCTCCCATTGCCATGAGAAGGAGAAAGTGTGCTTCATAAGCCTGCAGGCCCTCCAGGACCTGGCCTCTCATCTTGGGCCATCCAAGACATTGGTCTTCCTTCAGATTCACTGCCTGCTATTTCCTCCTTAAGAGCCTCTGCATGTGTATTTCCTCTGACTATATCTGTTCATCTTGCAGGTCTTAGATTAGACAACACCTCCTTCTGGAAGCCTCCCCAACCCATTCTGCCCACAGTACATTCCATTTCTCTCCACTGTATACTCTCATGGATTCTCTTCCCATCTGCTTTTTAAGATGTGTCATACTGGTAACTATTTCTTCTATATTTATCTTTCCTCTAAATTCCAAAAGTAGCCTTGGTTTTCTTATTTCACTGCTATAATCCCAATACCTAGCATAATACCTAGCATTGGCACACAATAGGCATTCGTTAACTGTGACTAAAAGAATGAATGCATGGTATCAGGCACTTAAAATTTATGTGTATTGGCTGTCTTAGAGTAGTCCCACAGGACTCTCTGATCACTTTACCAAATGGAATGACAGCAGCAGTAAGGAGAGCAAGGCCCGTTACCCAGTCACTCCAGCCCACGCGAAACGTCTCTACACCAAGCTCCCCTCGCATTTACTGCCAAGAGAACCACTAGCACCAGGTCTGCCATTTAGTAAGAGCCAGATAAATGTTAAACAGATAGATCGATATTAATATAAATGCAAACTGGAATTACATCATTCCCGAACCCTGTAAAAGTTGAGTTGTAACAGAGTTTTCTGTGCCAGGACATAACGATTCTTGCAGCTTTCCAAGTATCTATGCACCAGGCACCATGCTGCGGGAGTTTCACATGCTACCTCATTTGATCCCAACAATGTCTTTTAGGCAGATCTTAGTTCAAGCTGCTACAACGATGGACTGGGTGCCTGATAAACACCCAAAATCGGTTCTCACGGTTCTGGAGGCTAGATGTCTGAGATTCAGTTGGGGCCCTGGCGTGGGCCCCCTTCCAGCTCGCAGACTACCAGTTTCTCACTGTCCCCTCTCATGGCAGAGAGAAAACCATGCTCTCTTATGATCTTTAAGGGCACTCATCCACCCTCATGACCACATCCAATCCCAGTTACCTCGCAGAGGCCCCACATTGGATAGTTAAAATGGTTTCAACATGGGAATTTTGTGGGGACACAACCGTTCAGTTCATGGCAGGTAGGAATTAGTCTTTCATTTACATAATAAGCAACAGAATTTAAACCTTGCCTACAGACACAGGCCAAGTAAATGGCAGAGCCAGGACATCTCTCAGGTCTGACCAACACTCCATTGTCCTGTTGCCTGGTGCGTAGTAGGTGCTCAATAGATTATGAGTGAATGAGTGGATGACTTACACTCGGTGTATGGAAAATGCCCCAGCTTGAAAACATCAGCACTAAACTTAAACGATTATACTCTTGGAATAAAATGCTACTAATATTTACAGAAACCATAAATTCTTAAATTAAAACACTAATATTCTGGCTATCGTTAGTTCTGTTTTCTTTCCCTAAATTCCTAAACTATTAGCAAAAGCTGGGACATTTCCGACAGACATTTCATTCAACTAAGCGCAATTGCGGAACAGACTCTTTCTGATCAAGTCAGGCTACAGCCCAGCATTTGGCCCCTCAGCATTTTTTCAACAGTCACTGACCAAGTAGAGAATACTGCAGGGGTTTGATTTAAAAAAAAAATGTGTACAGAGAGAAGAGTGGAAGATGGGGTGATCCACAATGTATAACAAAAGCAGTTTATGATCTGAGGGATTTTTTTTTAAGATTTATTTATTTATTTGAGACAGAAAGAGAGCACATGGTGGGGTGAAGGGCAGAGGGAGAGGGAGAATCTCAAGCAGACTCCCTGCTGAGCACAGACCCCCCCCCCCCAACGCAGGGCTTGATCTCAGGACCCTGAGATCACGACCTGAGCAGAAACCAAGAGTTGGGCCCTGAACCAACTTCTCTACCCAGGATCCCCTCATCTGAGGGCTTTTGATCCATAATTCATTAATCTTCACAACAGATGGTTTCTACATTTTTCAGTGAATCGAGGTTGTCATTGATTGTAAGATGACTCCACATGTCACCAAGAAAGGAGAAATGCATCAATTAAATTATGAGATGGCACTGATGGTAAGATACATCCTAACAGTAAGCGTGCCTGGGTGGCTCAGTCGGTTAACCGTCTGACTGTTTGTTTCAGCTCAAGTCATGATCTCCCCAGTCATGGGATCGAGCCCTGCATCGGACTCCACACTGAACACAGTCTGCTTCAGATTCTCTCTCCCTCTGCCCCTCCCCTGCTTGCTCTCTCTCTCTCGAAAATAAATAAACAAAATCTTTCTTTAAAATGCTTTAAAAAAAAAAAAAGATACATCCTGGGGTGCCTGGGTGGCTCAGTCATTAAGCATCTGCCTTTGGCTCAGGTCATGATCCCAGAGTCCTGGGATCGAACCCTGCATCGGGCTCCCTGCTCAGCGGGAAGCCTGCTTCTCCCTCTCCCACTCCCCCTGTTTCCTGCTTGTGCTCACTCTCTCTCTCTCTCAAATAAATAAAATCTTTAAAAAAAAAAAGAGAGAGAGAGATACATCCTAACTGTAGAGATGGGAATGAAAAAAAGGTGCATCTTAAAATTGATAAAATATAGTATTTTTTTTAAAGATTTTATTTTATTTATTTGACAGAGAGAGAGAGACAGCTAGAGAGGGAACACAAGCAGGGGGAGTGGGAGAGGGAGAAGCAGGCTCCCGGCCGAGCAGAGAGCCCGATGCAGAGCTCGATCCCAGGACCCTGGGATCATGACCTGAGCCGAAGGCAGACGCTTAACGACTGAGCCACCCAGGTGCCCCTAAAATATAGTATTTTTAATCCCATTTTACAGATGAGGTAACAGAAAGAAACCTAAAGAGTTGAAGTAATGTTCCCAAGGTCACACAGCTTGGGTTCTGAATTCAGTTCAATTCAATTTAGCCTTGTGTCGCAATCGCCTCCCACTCTGGGCTCTGTTCGAGAGACACACAGATCAATGAGACCCTGTCCTAACCCTCCAGAACTGGGCCATCTGGAAGGGAAAACAGACCCAGAGGCAAGTCAGCTAAAACGTAGCCTGCTGAATGCAAGAACAAGACTGTGGACAAGGTAGCAACCCGGCTGGAAGAAGGGAATAGATAGCCCTGTCTGGATAGGCTCAGGGAGGGGTTCCAGAGAAAGTTCTGAGTTTCATAGAATGGATTGCAAGTTTACAGAATGCTTGTTTCTTTCTATCTAGTCAGTGCTTTGACTTTTTAAATAATGTTAAGAAAAATTCTAGAGAGAGGGGGTGGGGGGATGGGTTAGCCTGGTGATGGGTATTGAAGAGGGCACATATTGAATGGAGCACTGGGTGTTATACGCAAACAGTGAATCATGGAACACTACATCAAAAAAATGATGTAATGTATGGTAATTAACATAACATAATAAAAAAAATAAAGGAATCACTCTGAAAAAAAAAAAGAGAGAGAGAAATTCTTGGCTGAAAAATTCCTCTGCAAGGTGTGAGCTGTGGTAGAGTGTCTGAGAGGAGGAAAGGTGTTCCATGGCCCAGCTCACGTGCCTGCTTCCAAGGAGCGGCAGGATGCAGGAGAGGCTGAGTCTTCAAGATGTGAGATGACTACTGTTAGAGATGAGGTTCCCCTAGGAGAATGCGTGAAGGACACACCTGTTCAGTTGGTTGGAGTAGGCAGGTGAACAACCACTATCACCTCTCAGCTAGTAGATCTAGGAGAACTGTTCATTCATCATCTCCTTTCTGAGCACCTGATGGGATTCCTGTTCTGTGATCCTGTAGCCCCCCATATTAATTCCTATGATAGCATGGACTGCACTCAGTTTTAACTATATTTGGGTCCTTTGCACTGGCTGTTCCCCCTTCTTAGAACACTGTCCTCAGATGTCTTCATAATAACTCACCTCCTTCAAGCCTTGCCCCACCTTTCTCTCAGCAAGTCCTACCTTGACCACACCCCCCCCTCAAAAATGCAACCTTTGCCCTACCACAGCTCTACCCATCTAAAAATCCTGATACCCCTTACTCTGCTCTATTTTTCACTTTTCCATAGCAAGTATCAACTCCTATTATTCTGTGTACTTATTGCCATGTCCTCTCGCTAGGATGTAAGTTCCATGAAGGCAGGAATTTTTGTCTGTCTGCATTCATCGATAGACCCTGAGCTCCTAGAATCATCACTGGTACATGCTTGATAAGTATTTGCTGGATGGGTGAATGAATGTGAGTAGCTGAATGAATATACCCTTAGCTCTATTCTCAACCCAACATTAAGCTCCATGAGAACAGGAAGCAAGCCTCCTGTTCACTGCTGAGTCCTCAGTGATTGGCACATAGAAGCCACTCTGTAAATAATATTCCATTAAATGACTATTACCTCATATCCATATGTGGAAGTTACATCCTGAACTCAATGTTTTTACCTGGGTGAGAAAGGAACCATCTTCTATCTGTCCTCATTCAAAAAGTGATAAGGGGAGCATTGATGGACATAGGTGAGATTTTGAGGGGAAGTTTTCCCTAATTCCATATCTTCCATTGCCTCAATCCAGGCCTGTTGCTCCCATCCAGTTTTCTGAAAACTCATAAGCAGAAAAGCAAGCTCAGTATCGGGGGGGGAGCTGAAGTGATAGCCCAACCTTCTGGTGTTGTGACATGTGAATTTCATCACCAACCCTGATGAACTACCACTGAGGATTTGGGGTAGTCATATCAAACGTTCTTGGATGTCTTTCTCCCCTTTTCCATATGCTCGTGAGAGAAATGAACTTTCTCCAGCATCTCTTCTAAGCCAGGCAACATACCAGCTGATCCCACCTGTCAGTCAGTAGATACTTAACAGTGGAATTTACAGGGAAGAAATTTGGATTTTACACTCAGTTAACAAATATTGAGCACCAATTGGGTTCTAAAATGTCTTGTATGTATAATTCACATAAGGGCTCTGTTGGGCAGGGATCTTGCCTCTCATTTTGCATCTTTGGAGACCCAGGGACAGAGATGAAAATCACATAGCTGCTTTGAATGGCAGAGGTGCTATTTGAACCCAGGACTATCTGATGTCCATGTCTCATGGTCTTTACATGTGTCTTCTCTAGAAAAATTTAAATGTTTAAATGATAATTGTGTATCAGCAATAATTAAATTCTGTATCAGGGTATTCCTAGGGGTACCTGGGGGGCTCAGTTTGTAAGTGTCTGACTCTTGATTTTTGGCTCAGGTCATGATCTCAGGGTCTTGAGATCAGACCCCACATCAGACTCTGCACTGGGCATGGAACCTGCTTGGGTTTCTCTCTCTCCCTCTCCCTCCCTCCTACTTGCTCTCTCTCCCTCTTAAAAAAAGGAAAAAAATATATATTTCTTCTTTGTCTCTTACAGCAAGCTTACTAATTTGTGGCAATAAGACCTAAGCCATGAATACCAGAGCTTGATATCCATTTTCAGCTTGGATCAGAAATAAAAGGCTGCAGTCAGGGCTATGTCAGCCTTTCTGAAATATCTTGATTAATGTATTTTGATTGCCTGATAAACAAAGCCAGCACATAAAAGCTTTTAGAACTGTACTAAAGCCTGGGCTATTCATCCTGGCCATGTTCCCTTTCCCATATTTCAATCTCTGCGTCGCCAGCTGATGGCATTTGGGGGGAAAGACAATGATTTTAAGATGATTAATTTTTATAGCCTCACCCAACCCTGAAGTCTGAAGTACCATTTGCTGTGGTCTGTCGAGCCCTGCTTTTGGGCAGGTTCAGATTTGCCTCTGCTTCCCTCCGATGAGGTCCTGTCAGTCGGCAGAGCCGTGTAAATCACCCTGACAGATTGCTTGGACACCCTGAGAGAGAAAGCAGGCTGGAGTGGGCCCCATCCCTGGAGACTCTGACGATGCCTTGTCTGAAATGATCAACACACAGGCCTCCAGACACAGGAAGTCTGCTCACATTGTGTCCCTAAGGGACGGAGAGCACTGGTGACTCAGGAGAGACTAAGAGACAGGGTTGTTGTCCCTGGAAGTAATGCTTCTTCCCTGATTATCATCAAATGCCACAGCTGCGGAGAGGCCCAGGCTGTGAGGACCTCTGGTTGGTGCCTAATTAGTTCCATCTTTAGTCATGACAGTGACTGCCTGATTCCTTGGGTACAGTAGAAATTGACAGTTTCTGAGTATCCTCCAGACATAGAAGGAAACAGTCTGGCATGACAAGAAGTATGTCTTTACAGAGCACAAACCTGCCTTATAAGGTTATTAATGACAAAATGGCATAACCCATGTGATACCAGAGTCCATGGCACACAGTGCATTTAACCTTCTATCAGCTGGAAACAATGCCTGCACTTCAAGGAGTAGAATCTCTTTAATCACAGATAATAAATACCTAGAGCAGTGCCTGCACACTGTAAGGCCTACTGTGTGCTCAGGAATCATGGAGAAACAGCATCTTGGTCTGTTTGACAGAGGCTAATGTGTTCTTATCCACTAACACTGATTCGTGGGTGGATTCTGCCACCCTTTTCACTAAGGACAATTCATTATTGAAATAGATGGGGAACTGAGTGGCCACGCCAGACCTCTATCAGCCTGGATATGATGACTGGTCGACAGGCATATGTATGATTCCTCGAGAAGACATGCAAAGTAATCAGTACAGAGCTATGTGTTTCCTTCTACCTTAAGATGAATGCATTCTGACTTGAGAGACAGGAGCATTGCATGGATCTTCATCATCTCCTAAGAAAGGCAGGGAAGCTGGTGCTGGATGCTGCTCAGGCTTTCCTATTGTTTCCAGTTGTCCGTGCCTTCCTAAGAAAGAATGTACACAACTGGATTCCAAGGACTGCCCTATGAGAAGTATAGGCAACAGTGTAATAACAGAAAATAACTTTGATTGGACATCTGCTATGTAGGCCCTGGGGATATGAACCTCCCCTGTCCACCAGGCATATACAAACTAGAATTTGCAAAGATTAGAAATCACAGTACAATGTGATATAAGAGCCTATGAGAGGGGCCTTTAACTCCCAGTGAGGGTGGAGGAAGGAGAAAAGAAGTCCAGGATTGATAGAGGAGATGGCACAGAGCAGAGCAATTTTCACAAGGCAAACACAATCCTAGGAGACACACATCCTATCAGCCATATGGAAAGTTAACCTGATTTCCCCACAGTGCCTTGCAAGACAGAGGCATAAAACATGACAGCTGAAACATGCCTTAGAGAAAGTGCTTTGGGCCTGTTGATTACATAGGAGCTGAAGCCCAAAGAGGTGAAGTAACTTACTCGAGATCACACGGTGAGATTTCGTTGAAGCCAGAACCAGAGCCCTGCTCTCCTAAATCCATCCAAGCTTCTCTCTACTTCCAGGGTGCCATCTCTGTTTTTGAAACACTTATTTGTTAGATTCATGAGGGGGGCGAATGAATGCTTTTAAGTAGGAAAATCTAGGGGTGCCTTGGGTGGCTCAGTCATTAAGCGTCTGCCTTTGACTCAGGTCATGATCCCAGGGTCCTGGGATCGAGCCCCACATCGGGCTCCCTGCTCTGCAGGAAGCCTACTTCTCTCTCTCCCACTCCCCCTGCTTGTGTTCTCTCTCTCCCTGTGTCTCTCTGTCAAATAAATAAATAAAACCAAAAAAAAAAAAAAAGAAGGAAAAACTATTGGAAATGGCTGATTTTTAAAATAATAGCACCTAAATTTCAGATCTCTCTGCTCCTAGTGCAGATCCCTTTCCCACATCCCCCTGGCGGGAAAATGTTTTGAGAAAGTTAACTGTATGTGTATTTTTATGTTATGTTTTAAAAAACACCGTATTATAATCTCCTGCTGATACTTACAGAAATGATTCGCTCTTCCTAGTGTAGGGAAGAGGTAAAGTAAAGCAACTATTGGTTGGCAGTTAGTGTGCTAAAGGCTTTTCCTATGTCATCTCATTAAATCTCTCCAAATGTGCTGAGACCTGGGAATGATTAAGCCTATTCATTGATAAACTGAGGCTCAGATTGGTTGTGGACCAATCTCACTGACGCTCAGGTAGAAAGAGGTGAACTCACTTGAATGTGTCTCTTCACTCCAGCATCTACACTTTTTGTACAATCCTCAGCTGTGTACCTTAGCAGTGGAACAGTGGCATGGAGTAGAGAGCAGACTTTATCTTCTGCTGCTCTTCTTTCTCCTGCTGCATAGAGAGGTGAGAACCTCTAATCAAGCAGAAACCTCAGCTTCTGGAAGGAAGGAAATTGAGTCAAAGCACTCTGCTTCATGGGTTAAAGTTGTCATGGAAACAAAGGCTTCTCCAGCCCAAATAAGTTCACTGCATGGAAGGGAGTAAGCTGATGGTTGATTTGTTCATTTATAATACATCTGCAAGGACTGTGCAGAGACTAGACCTGGGAGCCCCTGACCTTCAGTAACTTCTAATCCAGTAGAGGAGGTGAGACACTCCCATTCAAAACTGGACATTGTAGTCTTCCCAAGAAAGGTGCAAGCAGAGTGCTTTACATCTTCAGAGAAGGAAAAGTCTGCTTCTTCTGTGCCTCAGTTTCCTTATCTGAACATAGGAACAAATAATTATCTCATAGGGTTTCTGTGAGAATTGGATAAAGTATAAGAGATTAAAGCCTTGAATTTTTTATCTGCAAAGTAGGAATATCATACTTACATGTCACACTGTTTACATGGACTCAATAAGATGGAATTATGTAACACAAAGGTACTTTGCACATGGCCGGCCAATAATAGGCACTCAGTAGGCTATTATTATTGTTGCTCAGTAGTTGTTTTTATTCCACAGAATCTTTGGCAGGGTCATCAAATGGGTGGCCTTTGCCTTCTTCCTGCCGTCTATGAAATCATCCTTTCTTGTCCTCTGTTAGTTTGCCATTGCTTCTATGCCAAATTATCTTCCTCCATCTTCAAATCCAGCAATGGCCGCCATGTACCTCTCATGTCACATCTCTCTGACCTATTCTTCTGCCTTCTCTTCCACTTTTAAGGACTCATGTGATTGGATTGGGCCCCCCCAGAGAGTCAAGTGTACTCTCCCCATATTAAGACCTCTAACTTCAATCACATCTGCAAATCCCTTTTGCCATAGAAGGTAACATATTCTTAGTTTCTGGGGATTAAGGTGTAGACATCCTTGAGGAGAAGGGGTTAGGGTATTATTTTCCCTACCATATCTTCAATGACCATGAGACACATCAAGTAATTTTTTCAGTACTTAGTGGCACAGTCTCAGGGGTTCTCTTTACCCTTGTGATTCTCTGCTATACCAGCCTTAAAGTGGTTAATCCAGAACTCGACCCTCTGACCAACCATGCGTGCTATTACGGTCCATGATTATTGAATATTACTGCACTCTAAGCCCAGTAGAAAATGTAGGTGGTTTTGATTGGAGAGGGTTGCTTGCAAAGACAGTGGATGGGATGGTGAAGCAAGTCCACAGGCCTTGGAGGCAGACAGGTCTTGCATTCAGTCCTGCCCTCTCACATGATAGCTGGTGTGACACCAGACATATTACTTAAGTTATGCAAATCTGTATTTCCTTATCTACAACACAAGGCTAATCCATGCCTTGTGGGGGCAGTTGTGAGAACTGAATGTGCCCTCTATAAACTACTCATGCCTCTCTCCTGACGTCTAGTCCATGGTGTCATTATAAATGTGATCACCAAATCATGAAATCTCTGGTAGTGAGGTCTAAGCACAACGTTTCTTGCCAGGAGTTGCAAGCTTAATTCTACTGCCAGGAGCATGGGCTTTTGATTCTGACATATCTATCTACATCTGAATCCTGGTTCTGTTACTTATTAGCTTTTTTTCATTTCAGCACTTTGGGTCTCATTTCCTTTATGAGATTAAAAACGCTGACATGGCAAGAGTGTTATCAGAAATAATAACAAAATGGAACTCCTTCTCTGTGGGTGTTGGGCATTTCACATGCTTCACCCTATGGTGGGATCTTTGTAACAATCTTTTGAGTTAATGCCATCATTCTCTGCATTTTGTAGTTGAGAGAATGGCCATCTATGCTGAAGAGATCATCGAGGAAGTTAGGTAACATGCCCCAAATTCACAACTAGGAATAGCAGAGTTGGGATGTAAACCCAGGTCTCTTCTCTCTCCAAAGCTTGGCATATAACCCACATGCTGCCTTGCCTGCCCAGTACATTGAGTGAGATGATAAATATAAAGTCTTTAGCACATTGTGGGGGCACTTAAGCACAATTTCCATCAGGTGCTCAGGTGTCACCCCATCATGTTGCACAGCCACGAGGATAAGCAGCTGCTTCACTCCCCTTCCTAGATATCCCCAGTTGGCAAAGGGCCACCACATGGTGAAATGCAAGAGGGCCGGGAGGGATGGGAGAGAAGTTGCATTATTCCTCTCTAATTCTACTTGTCTAATGGACTTGTTAAAAGCACCCTAGGTGGAAAGTGTGAGTCTTAATGGCATTTTATAAAAGTTGCTGTGATGAATTAGCACATAAAGCAAATTAAAAACAGCTTATCGCTTTTTAAATTAGGTGATGGGGCACTGTAGCATTTCTCCCAGACACGAAGATCCATTAATATCCAAAGGAGTCAGAAGCTGCCGAAATGTATCAGCTGCCTGTTTTCAGGGACCTGACAAGTCTGAAGTCAGTGTAATCCTCGAGGGGCAGATTGTCCGAGATAAATAGAGCTGGGGAGGCGCATGTTGCTGAGCCCCTTCTGTGGGGACACCTATTGCTGAAGGCAGGAGGGGGACACCTTCCCTCAGGGATTCTTGGGAATAGAACGGAGCACAGTAGATTGAATGTCTGGCCTGGTGGGGACCGCCAGGAACAGTGTCTCCTCCCCTCCCTTACACATGGGGACACAGGCGTGAGAGAAGCAGGGCTTTCAAAGTTCATCTGAAACATTTCCACAGACCTGTAGTGAGGATCTAGTTTGTGCCCAGTGCTGTACTGGACCCGGAAGATAGAGTGGGACTGTAGATATCTTTATACACAGTCCACAAGATGCCTACTAAGTGGCACAGTGGGGACCCAGATCCCCGGATTCAAGGCCAGCACATTTTTCGGAAAAACAATAACAGTAATAGTAGCTGCCATTTATTGAGCCCAGCCTGTGTCAAGCTGGTGTCCCAGTACATTCCATATATTATTTCATTTAATCCTCTCCACAATGCTTTGAAGTAGGTGGTGTTACCATAGGCCGGTTTTACAATTATGAAAACCTGACACCCAGAGAAGCTAAGTAACTTGCTTAAGATCACATGGTTAAAAAGTTGCAAACCCAGGCAGTCCGACCCTAGAGCCTGCCTTCTTGGCAACCACCTGCCAATTTCCTGATGGCTTTTCTCCCTCTGCTCCCCACACTTTACATCCAGAAGGAGCCTGGTGCTAAACCACAGGTTCAAAGACTTTTAGGATAAAAAACATTGAGACAAGAACTGAGCAGTAACGGAGCTTTGGGGATTTGGGGGTAGGGGGTAGGGGAGGGTGGTCAGCCTTGAAGGAAGGTGAAGAGATCCTGGTACTGCTAAATTGTGAGCACGGCCAGAGGACAAACAGGCTGGGAAACAGCTTACGATGAAATGTCCAAAAATGTGGATTTTGGAGCCGGACAGACCATATTCCCGATGCAGTCTCCACCAAATGCGTACATGTGACCTGGGGCTGGTGCCTTAATGTCCTAAGCTTCCTTCCCTCATCTGTAAAATGAGGATACTAATTTTTACCTTCAGGTTCTTATGATGTCAAATAAGACAACAGATACAAAGTGCCAAGCTACCCAATATGAGCATAAGTAGTGGTAGCTGTCATGGTCATCATCCTTGCCACCTTGTCACCACCTCTGACTTGGGGATGGAGGTGGGGGGTTCTGGTGGGGAACAAAGTGAAGAGCATTGCACTAGGGCTCCAGATCAGAGGACCCACACTCCAGCCTGAGGTTGCTGACCCTTGTATGCTGAGGTTAGTCTATCTCTCATCTATAAAAAGGGGATAATACTATATCCATCATACCTTCTTCATCGGAATGTATTGAGTCACAAATGAGGTAGTGTATGTGAAAATGATATGCAATCTATAGACCTCAAGACAATCCCCAGGGTCGATGATTCACTAGGAGGGCTCACAGGATTCAGCATAGTCATACTCAGGACTGAGTTATTACAGCAAGAGGATACAAAGCAAAAATCAGCAAAGGGAAAGGATTTGGGGACAAAATCCAGAGGAAACTGGGCACACGCTTCCAAGAGCCTTCTCCCAGTGGAGTCACATGGGACATGCCTAATCTCTCCAGCAACAAATTGTCCCAGCAGGTGTAAAAGTTTGTCTTCTGGGGAAGCTCATTAAAGACTCAGGGTCCAGGGTTTTTGCTGGGGGCTGATCATGTAGTCACCATCTGCCTGGCCCATACCACAATTCCAGACTAACAGAAGAAAAGCAAATGTTCCATTTAAATGTGGTTTGTACAAACAGTTTAGGCATGGTGAGCCATTCTTAATAGGAAATAGTGAGAACCTTCCCAAAATCCAATTTCCCAGATGTCAGCCAAGAGCCATCCTTGTGGGCAGGTTTTTTTAAGAATAGCAATCTCAAGCTTGCTGTGTTAACTCTTTTTTGCACAGAGTAGAATCTATAGAAAGGATTTTTATGAGTGAAAGGGAAAGGTGAGATGATAATGACAGTTCATACTTGTTGATTGTCACTATGTGCCGGGCATTGTTGTGCATGCTTTATTCTTACATGTATTACTTTATGTCACATTTCATCCATACAGTAACTTCCTGATGTGGGTACTGTTATCATTGCTGGTATGTATGAGGAATCTGAGGCCTAAGAAAGGTGAGGTAGCTTGCCTGGATAATGAGCTATATGACTGGAAAGAAATAGTAGAACCAAGAAAGGACTCTAACAGTGTGACCCTGGAGCCCATATTCTTAACCACTATACTCTAGCTGCTACAGTGTACCTGCCATGAGCTGGGAGCCTCATATGTCTTACTAATGTTCACAACAGCTCCGTGCGAATGTAGTTACTGGACTAATTTTGCATTACAAAAACCTGTGGCTCCGGAGTGCTAGTTCATTTATGTCACAGCACCCAGCCAGAGAAGTGAGGGCATCAGAAGTGGGCCCCTGCCCTCTCTCAGCCCCCTGTTGCCTGGTGGAGCTTAGCCAAAATCTTTGGTAGGGAAGATGCAGATGGTCAAGGTGGAAGTGAGTCATTCTGGGAGCTTTGACCAAAAAGCTCTCCCCTAATTCCATGACTTAGGGACAGAGTTAGTGGAAGAAGGAGCTGTGTTACAAGTAATTCAAATTTTCCTACAATATTTGAGAGCTCTACAAGCTGTCTTCAGCTCTTTTTGGTTGCCATGACAGCAGATGTGACATTTCTTTCATGAGGGGAAAAAAAAATGAAGAAAGGAAAAGAACCATTCTTGGTCCTCAGTGATCTGAGAAAAAATCTGTTCCCCAGATCTATCTAGTTTTGCTTGCATAGTGGTTACACTCCAAGGAAATTGTCAGGATGGAATCAAAGGGGAGTAAGCAGGGAGGTGGCAAAATCTGCTTCTCCTGAGAAATTGTACGCTGCATGTGTGTGGTGTTGGTTTGTGATGCGGGGAGACAGGAGGAGGCAGGCAATATAAGATTTGACACAAATTGTCAGCTACTTAAGGCAACACCTAGCTACTAAGGTCTTGGTCATCATTCCAGTTCTGTTTGCAATTCCCTCAGCCCACCAATTTATACAGGTTACAGTGCGTTTGTCTTAGCAAAGGCTCAGCATGTGTTCTTTAGTGAGAACAACATGGTACATAGAGCAAGAATTACAATTCAGAGTGATGAGTGCGATGCTGAGATAGGCTTAGCATTCTGTGCAAGCAAAAAGATTTGTCTTATTCATATAATCTTGATCTATCTCTAGACACACATGTAAACATGGGTGTAATTATGTTTTTTCATTATTGCATTTTGAGCGCTTATTCATGGCATTGAATTAACCTCTGCCACCATTCAATTTATTTTAATTTTTTTTCTGTTTTTGTGGTTTTAATTAGCATTTTCTTTTTTAAAAGATTGAATTCCAGTATAATTAACATACAGCGTTATATTAGCTTCAGGTGTACAATATAGTGAATGAACTGCAACCATTCAACTTCAGTAATGGTCTAATAGTCCAGGGAGTGGAAGTCTCACAGTCCCCAGTGGGATGACATTTAAGTTGTTACCATGTTTCCCCATTACAAAAGAAAGAGTTGTATGGACTGATACATCTGAGAGGATTTGTTCATAACACAAAATGCTTCACTCAGAAAGATGCCCATGCTTCTCTTCATGATTTCCTTCTTGTAGTGACTTTTAACATTTGATTGTAGTGGGAGGGAAAGAAATCTCAGGTACTAAACTCCCTTTGTCACATCTCCCATTATCACCTTGCCACATAGGATGGTCTCCAAGGAAAGAAGCAGTACCCCCCATTTTAGGGGTCTGGAGGCTGCCCCTGCAGCCTCCAAGGAGAAGCAGGAACTAACGTGGATTTGTGACCACAGTAGTGGGAATGTAGACTGCAATCCTGGGAGTCATTCCTGGAAGCTGGTATTGAATGGATGAAGGATTCTCAGGGCAAAAGTGGGTAATCAAAACGGTGAATTCGAAATCTGTGCTGCAGAGGTTCCTAACGATGTTCTCTCTTGTCATTTCTACAGAGCCATGTTTGACTATGACAAGAGCAAGGACAGTGGGCTGCCAAGTCAAGGACTTAGTTTTAAATATGGAGATATTCTCCATGTTATCAACGCCTCTGATGACGAGTGGTGGCAAGCCAGGAGAGTCACGCTGGAGGGGGACAGTGAGGAGATGGGGGTCATCCCCAGCAAACGGAGGTAAAAATGCCTTTTCTATTTCAGAGTGTTTGCTTTTCAGTGATCTAGAGGGTGGAAATGAGGGAATATGAAGATATGGCAAACTGTTCACAAAATAACCATTTGAGTGGGATAGTCAGTCAGCGGGGAAATTGTCAGTGGTGACAGGTGACATGAATTAAGTATTCTCATTCTTCTCATATTAGGATTTTACCAAAACTGGTGACTGTGATAAGGCACAAAGAAAGAAAAGGGATCTGCTTACACCACCTTCCTAAAACATTTACCAGCATCCACATGTTCAAGATCATCTTATTAGCATGTATGCTGACTTACACACTCCAGGTTATTCCAGAGGTTCACATTTACTTGATAACTTTACAGAACGGTCAGGTGAAAGCCCAATAAATTACAATTTACTAATCAAAGGTCCTACCTATGCATTACGTTCAAATACTGACAGGAGAAAAACTAAAAACCTTCATTCCAAATTCAGATTCTTGGGATATGAGCTGTCAAACATCTGGTGAGGTAAAGACTGGGTTTATAACTGTTACTGTTTTAGTTACTCCTGTTCCCCAGCCACCCCACAACTCCCACCTTCACTCAATCAGATACTTAGTTCTATATGTGTTTCCTAAGTGAAGACTACCATGCTCTTTCTCTTCTAAACATATCTTCCACTTTGCTTTCGAAAGGCGGGAATATACTTTGGAACAGCCAACCCCCTCATGCGCCCCCAGCAGCTTCTAGTCCTCAGGACCAGGGAGGAACTTTCCTTCCCATGAACCTCTTTTTGGCACCAAAATATTGTCCATGAAACACATTTGTCTGTATCCCAGGAAAGAGATATGGTTATGAAATTGAAGTCAGGGATAACGTTTATTCAAGGCAGTCACCAACTTTTCTCAAGCTACAGGTTTCTCAGAGGGCTTTTCTCCTGTCCAAACACCCCAAACACCTCTGTGAAGAGTCCTCAGTGAAGCTGAGCGCTCTGGTGCTGCAATCCAGCAACTGAGCTAGCACAGACTGTAGTAAGAAGATGTCACTTATACCCAAGAATCACTCTGGGGCATTGGCACCCCAGAGAAGACTGGTCCCCCGTCCTTCTCTGCATGGGGCCACACAGCCCGGGGAGGAATGTGGGGAGAGGGCAGCAGGCTGACTGTCACACAGATGCTCCCTCATGGTTAGTGGGGAGGAGTGACGAAGAAGCCGCTGCAACTCCACAGAGAACCTCCCTGCCCTCCGTGCCCCTGTGTGGGTCTCCCACCAGCGCACAGTTCTCTGGGTCTCTTTAAACCTCTGGGCTCGGGGACACCTGGGTGGCTCAGTCCATTAAGCATCTGCCTTCAGCTCGGGTCATGATCCCAGGGTCCTGGGATCGAGCCCCGTGTCAGGCTCCCAGCTCGGTGGGGAGTCTGCTTCTCCCTCTGCCTGTCGCTCCCCCTGCTTGTGTACGTTCTCTCTCTCTCTGACAAATAAATAAAATCTTTTAATAAAAAAATACAAAAAATGTAAAAACCTCTGGGCTCCACAATAGTTGCCTCACATTGCTTTGAGAGGACATTGTGAATTTGTACTATGGCTTGTAGGGTTTTCTCAAAGGGTATATATTCAAAGCAGTGACTCTCAGCACTAGTTTATATTCTGTTTTTCTATTTCCATTTACTTAAAAAAAAGAGTCAAGGCAACGTGCATTTTGGTTTGCTTCAATTCATCAGAGCTGTCTGAGCCGCTGCTCTGTAGAAGAAAGAGCTATCTTATTGAATATGGCCCCAAGGATAGAAGTGGAGTGGAGGAAGCTATGGGGGAATAGATTTCAGCTCATTTTTTTTTTAAGATTTTATTTATTTATTTGACAGAGAGAGACAGCGACAGGGGGAACACAAGCAGGGGGGGAGTTGGAGAGGGAGAAGGAAGCTCCCTGCAGAGCAGGGAACCCAATGCAGGGGTCGATCCCAGGACCCTGAGATCATGACCTGAGCCGAAGGCAGACGCTTAACGGACTTGAGCCACCCAGGCACCCTGATTTCAGCTCATTTTAAAGAAATTCTTTTACTGGTTGGAGCTGTGTAGAGATGGCATGGATTATATGGGAAGATAGTAAACCAGAACAGTGGTTTTCATAGCAAGGGAACATTATAAAAGCTTAGATGTGCCCACTCCCTCCCTCTCTGACCCTCTCCTCTGTGTGTGCATGCATGTGTATGTGTGTTTGTGTGAATGTACGTGTGCATGCGCATGCACATGCATGCACACACACACAAATATTCTAATTCAGTCCATCTGGAGTGGGTCCTGGAAATCTGTGTTTGTAAATCCCTCCGGGTGATTCTGATAATAGAAGGTCTGGTGTCAGGAAATACAATAAAAGGGATTCGAGCTTTGAATAGAGAGTTGAACTATACAATTTTTCAGGCCCTTTCCAACCCAGAGGTTCTGTGATTCTAACCAGCTTTGTCAATAGCCCTTCATTTGTTCAGTTATACCTCACTTTCCCCCCAAGGAACATTCTCAGTGCTATTCCTCTTGAGGCAATTTTCCACCTGCTGGTGGTCATTCTTAAGTTGGCTATCTTTCCTATTTTGGATAAAAACCATCTTAACAAACATACTACAGCTAGCCTGAAAAAGAAGTTTGTCTAGTGACTCTAATGTTGATATTTATTTGCATTCTATCTCATGAATGTTATAGTAGCTTCCCCCTCTGTGTGTGTATGTGTGTTTATGACTATAAATGAGTTTCTGTCAACTTTTCTCCTTAGAATATTAATCCTTTCAAAAAATGCTATTATTGTTTTATATGTTTATAAAATAACACATTTCATTGTAGGAAAGTGGGAAATTTTTGAAAAGTGTAAAAAAGAAATAAAAATCATTTATAATCCTACCCCACAAAGAGTTCTTATTGCAAGGCTTTCTCATTTTACACTACATTTAGCATCTTACAACTCTAGCTCAGAATAAGTGGGAGCTGGTACAAATATGATTTACTTTTAGACTGGGGTTAAATTTTTCAGTGTTTAATTCCTTGCTAGCCCCTTTTCTGAGTACAGTTCAGCTAGTAGAGCTGGCCTGGGAAATTCTCATAATGGATAACATCAGGGCATGACTTGACCCCTTACAAAACTGTTTCTCTATTGATGATTCCATTTAATCATCCCAATGAAATCAAGGTGGAGAGTATGAAAATTATTTCCATCCTCTTCCTTTTTTTTGAAGATGGTGAAGAAATTTTACTTAACAAAACACTCCTAGAGCATGCTAGATGCTGTTCTAAGCCCTTTACAATGAACTCATTTATTTTTTTTCTTTTTTCTTTTTTATTATGTTATGTTAATCACCATACATCATTAGTTTTTTTTTTTTAAGATTTTATTTATTTATTTTTGAGAGACAGAGGCAGAGGGAGAAGCAGGCTCCCCGCAGAGCAGGGAGCCCGATGCAGGACTCGATCCCATGACCCTGGGATCACGACCCGAGCCAAAGGCAGACGCTTAACCGACTGAGTCACCCAGGCGTCCCACATCATTAGTTTTTGATGTAGTGTTCCATGATTCATTGTTTGCGTATAACAACCAGTGCTCCACTCAGTACGTGCCCTCTTTAATACCCATCACCAGGCTAACTCATCCCCCCACCCCCCTCCCCTCTAGAACCCTCAGTTTGTTTCTCAGAGTCCATAGTCTCTCATCGTTCGTCTCCCCCTCCGATTTCCCCCCCTTCATTTTTCCCTTCCTGCTATCTTCTTCTTCTTTTTTTTTTTCTTTAACATATACTGTATTATTTGTTTCAGAGGTACAGGTCTGTGATTCAACAGTCTTACACAACTCACAGTGCTCACCATAGCACATACCCTCCCCAATGTCTATCACCCAACCACCCTATCCCTCCCACCCCCCACCACTCCAGCAACCCTCAGTTTGTTTCCTGAGATTAAGAATTCCTCATATCAATGAGATCATATGATACATGTCGTTCTCTGATTGACTTATTTCACTCTGCATAATACCCTCCAGTTCCATCCACGTCGTTGCAAATAGCAAGATTTCATTCCTTTTGATGGCTGCATATATTCCATTGTATATATATATACCACATCTTCCTTATCCATTCATCTGTCGATGGACATCTTGGCTCTTTCCATAGTTTGGCTATCATGGACATTGCTGTTATAAACATCGGGGTGCACATACCCCTTTGGATCACTACATTGGTATCTTTGGGGTAAATACCCAGTAGTGCAATTGCTGGGTCGTATGGTAGCTCTATTTTCAACTTCTTGAGGAACCTCCATACTGTTTTCCAGAGTGGCTGCACCAGCTTGCATTCCCACCAACAGTGTAGGAGGGTTCACCTTTCTCTGTATCCCCACCAACATCTGTCATTTCCTGACTTGTTAATTTTAGCCTTTCTGACTGATGTGAGGTGGTATCTCATTGAGGTTTTGATTTGGATTTCCCTGATGCCGAGCGATGTTGAGCACTTTTTCATGTGTCTGTGAACTGTTGGGACTTCATTAAGATAAAAAGCTTTTGCACAGCAAAAGAAACAGTCAACAAAACCAAAAGACAACTGACAGAATGGGAGAAGGTATTTGCAAATGACATATCAGATAAAGGGCTAATATCCAAAATCTATAAAGAACTTATTAAACTCAATACCCAAAGAACAAATGATCCAATCAAGAAATGGACAGAAGACATGAACAGACATTTTTCCAAAGAAGACATCCAAATGGCCTACAATGAACTCATTTGAACCACATTGCAACCCTTTAAGAGATGTTATATTATTATGCCCATTTTACAAATCAGGAGGTTGAGGCATAGAGGGGTTAATTAAATTGCCTGAAATTGCCCAACTAGTAAGTGGCAGAACCATGATTTGAATCCAGGCTACAGAATTGATACTCTTTTTTTTCTTTTACTTGTTTTTAATTAAGGGGGGAGAAAGAGGGAGGGGGGGAGGGACAGCAGGAGAGGGAGAGAAAGAATCTTAAGCAGGCTCCACACCCAGCACGGAGCCTGACATGGGGCTCCATCTCATAACCCTGAGATCATGACCTGAGCCAAAATCAAGAGTTGGATGTTTAGGGATGCCTGGGTGGCTCAGTAGTTAAGCATCTGCCTTCAGCTCAGGTCATGATCCCAGGGTCCTGGGATAGAGTCCCACATCAGGCTCCCTGCTCAGTGGGGAGCCTGCTTCTCCTTCTGCCTGCCTCTACTCCCCCTGCTCATTCTCTCTCTCTCTCTCTCTCTCTCTCTCTCATTCTGAAAATAAATAAATAAAATCTTAAAAAAAAAAAAAAAAAGGAACTGGATGCTTAACCGACTGAGCCACCCAGACACCCCAACGGAATTGATACTCTCAACTTATATTCAATCCTTCCTGCCCGAGTTACAAAAATAAGACTTGACAAAATTTAAATGAGCAAGCATTGTTTTGGCAGTGTCTGTGTGCCAAGCACTGTCATTGGGTCACTGGAGCCCAACTGGAATCACATGCTTATGGGACTAAACATGTGACTAAGGCACAGCCACACTGTGATTAGGTTAATGGGGGCTCTTTGTAAATAAAGGTACTATCCTAGTCAGCTTGGGCTGTCATCACAAAATACCGTAGACTGGGTGTTTTAACAACAGACATCCATCTCTCAGAGTTCTGAAGGGCTAGAGAGTCCAAATTCAAGGCACTGGTCATTTGGGTTCCCTTACTGGAAGGGCCCTCTTCCTGGTTCATGGAGAGCTTTCTTGCTGTACCCTCACACGGCTGAAAGAGAGATCATTTCTCATGCCTCTTCTTATAAGGACACTAATCCCATTCATGAGGGCCAACACATTCAGTCCATAGCAGGGGTCAAGGGTGGTGAAAGGACAGCAGATAGAGGGATGAATTCCATCTGATGGTAGCACCAACCATGTAAGTGCCAAGTGCTTTCAAATACACAACTTCATTTCATCTTCACAAAAGCCTCAAAGGGAAACTGACGGTCCAGGAAGTCAAGTAACTTGCCTGAGGATGCACAACCAACCACTGGCTGACCCCAAGTCTCTCTGATGGCAAGACCACATGGCTTTCCACTATACCAAGAGTATACTAGAATTGTCAATTAGGAGTTCTTAATATGTAGCAGACACTGGGCTAAACAATTTTGTATTACCTTATTTAACATTCATTGTAATTTTCTGAAGCCTATGTCAGTACTCTAAGTTTACCAACATAAATCCTGAGGTCCTAAAAGGTTGAATGAACTGCCCTAAGTCACAGAGCCAACAAGTGGCAGATGCAGGATTCAAACAAGTCTGGGTTTGCAAAGCCTGGCCTCTTAGCATAGAATCACTGTTTCCTGAGACTACGTAGTTTTTGTGAGTGGCCAGGATATGATTTGTTCCACAGTCTTTTAATCTGAATCTTTATTCATTGCCCCATAGTGATGGTCACCTGGGCTCTCAGATGACAGGTTTGTAGCTAGCATTGCATTAAGGTTTACTCACCTAACCTTCACAGAGAGCTTGCGGCCAGTCACATGGATGGCATTTCCATCCTCGTAGAGCATGGGCACAGGAATACCCAGCACCAAATGATGCTCCCACCATCCAGTGCTCCAAGCCTGACCTCATTATGTGTTTGGCCAGGACCTGAAAATGCCAGATGGGGAATGGGTGAGAGGGCAGAGGAAGACAGTTGGACTCATTGAAGCATGACCATTTGGTACTCCCTGGAGATGCTAGCTGTCAGAAGTGATTGCACAGATTTTGCCATCCAGTTTACATTTTCAGTATTTTGGTCAGTGACCAAACTAGGGTGGAGAGGATTATTTCTGCTTAAACAATCTAATTAATTGCTTGCCTCTTGAGTGTGAGAGAAGTAAGGCAGTACTTCTCATTTCGATTCAGTCTTTCTATACAGGTGGCCCACCATTTCCTTAGGTAAAGCTTTAATATCATCTATTTCTGCCAAAGGAGTCTTACTTAGTAACATAATTAGAGAAAGTGATGCTAAACTTGACGTAAATTCTTACCAAGTGAAAAAGTAATGAATTGGTAAATAATTTTTTATTAAAAACACTGTTTGAGGGTAAGTCACTTAACTCTTGAGCCTCAATTTTCACATCCAGGCCCACAATGCTCCTTGAGGGTTTATTCATGCATTCGTTCATTCATTTGTTCATTTATTCAACAAAGATTCATTAAGCACCTACTATATGCCCAGCTCCATCTTAAGTCCTGGATCGTTGTGCAGTTATGGATAATATAGGCAGAGTGCTTAGTACAACATCAAATACCTTGTACACATTCAAATAATGGGTGTTTTCCTTTCTTCATATTTGAGCTTTTAGTGCTTGAAAGAACACACCATTATTTAGAGCCCTATTTCCCAACCCTACCTCTCATTTGAGCAATAAATCATCCACCTGCATCCCAAGAAGCAAGAGAGGAAGGGGCTGAGGTAGGTAGGAGAAAACGTAAGCCATAGCCACCTACCACTGAGAGAGGGAATCAATGTGGGCCTCTGTGTTGGCAAAGCAAAACTATGATGGGGCTACAGTGAATACAAAAAGACTGCCAAGAAGAGAAATTAATTCAATATTTATGATATAATTCAATATTTATAGTGCTGCATATAGTCATTTAACTAACCTAAATTTCAGTATTAAAATTTATTCTAAATTTTAAAGCCCAGCGGTGCCTGGCTGGCTCAGTCTGTTAAGCATCTGACTCTTGATTTCAGCTCAGGTCATGATGTCAGGGTCATGAGATGAAGTCCTGCATTGGGCTCCACACCGGATGTGGAACCTGCTTAGGATTCTCTCTCTCTTCCTCTCCCCTCTGCCCCTCTCCCCTCTCCGCAGTTCTCACACTCTTAAAAAAATTTTTTTAAAACCCAGCCTGTTATGGTATGGTGTTATGTAAGTGATTATACACTTGCATTTGGTTATGGTTTATTTAATTCAGGACATTTGGGATATGGGGATGCAATGAAGAAGGTTGGTTATCATTTGTGAAAAACTTAATGCAGATTTCTGAAGAACTGTATTGGCCCTAAAACTGTGTATGACTCATCCAAAATCTCATTTGTGTTGAAAATTCCCATTGCAGAAGAGAGACGAGGAAGATCCTGAATGCTATTTCCCAAGCTGAGTAGATGTGAACAGACACTCAAGTTAGCTTTTAGCAGATATGTGTTCAGGCCCTGTTTCTACCACTTTTTATTTTATTTTATTTTATTTTAGGGATTCACAGATCTACCACTTTTTAAACTTGGCAAGTTTCATGTCTCAGCTTTCCCAGCCATAAAATGGGGTCAATAATACCTACATCATTTGGTTATTGTGAGAACCAAATAAGAGGCTATAAATGTAAAGGAATTTTTCAATAATAATTTTATGTTAAAACTTGAGCCAACACTTTTATTATCATCATTATCATTAATGAAACGTCCAACCCCAAGAGAAAGCAAAACTTTCCAACTTCCTTCATGAGTGAGCCAAAACCATGCCACCTACAGTAACATTTTAAAAATTGTGGATTTTTTTCTATTGCCTGTTTGAAGATTAATGAACCATAGCAAATAATAGGCGCACGTGTGTGTGTGTGTGTGTCTATCTGACTTAACATTCTTTAAAACCCTCTTAAGATCTAAGCAATGAATCACTAAAGATAACCTAATAGGGACATTTCTTAAGAAATCTGAAAAGGGTGAGCTTGGGAACTAGGGGGTAAAAATTAGAATGCTCTGTCCAAACAGTTAGAATCCTGACTTGAGCCTAGTATATGTTTGGAGCCCTGTGAGTTCTGTGGGTGCGTAGAATTTTTTGCATAGCCTGATCAAATAACCATGGATCCTCTGCCTGTCATTTTGGCATCATCTAATGTACTAGTGTTTCCCATAATTATCCTGGTTAATGCAAAGAAGCCAGGATAAAGTCAGGGCCAGAACAGTTTTAGAAGGATCCGAAGAGATGAATATGAATTAACATTTGCACTTGGATTAAAACCGAGAAAAGCTGAAGTTGCTCAGAACAGGCATTTTCTGAGTGAGCATCTTTCCACTTGGCAGCTTACCTTTCCTGAAGTCTTCCTTGTGCTCTTCCAAACTGTTGTATGCAGAAACTCTCAGTGGAACATATTGCTTTAATATCTGAGGTTAGATATGAAAATTTTTGTTCAGCTGTTTGCACTCAAATATTCTCCTCTCACACTGAAATATATTCTGAAACTGTTTCTGTAACTATAGAAACCCCGATCTGCACCGTGTTTCAACTGGGAACACAAAAGAGCTCTCAGTTAAAAAGCAATATGTTGTTAATTACTGATCTATGAATAGCTTAGATTTTTATAAACCATTAATTTCTGTAGATTCGGGGTTTTTCTTCTCTCTCTCTTTTCTTTCCCCATTTTTGAAATTAGAGTTGGCCATATTTAAACAGTCAAGTCAAAACAACTCATGGAAGATTATTTGAGTTCACAGTGGTTTATTGAGGATTTGCTGCAGGATGCTGCAGAGTGACATGTGGGTTTGCCCTCAAGGAACATACCGCTTTGTATGTGCTCTGGGAAAACAAACACAAGGAAATGAGATAATACCAACATGAAGATACAAATAAGTACTGTAGTGTCTTAAAGGAAGGAGTGATCATGTCTAACTGGAGAGGCTCAAACAAACAAAAAAACAAGGAGATACTTAGCTTCTCTTTACCTCCTCTTTAACCGCATCCTTCGAAGAGGCACAAGTCTTACCAATTTTACTTTACTACTGTTTCTCAAACCCTTTCCTTCCTTCCACCTCATTATCATTTCTTGCCTGGATTGTGGCAATGACTTCTTAACAGGCCTCCTGCTTCCCACTGTCCCTTCTCTCCTCCAGCCTATCCTCCTCTGCCACGGTCATTTATTCTATGCTCATCTGTTTGAGCACTTCTCTGCTTTATATCCTCTCGTAACTCATGAGGATTCCCCAAGGAAAAAGCCTAAGTCCTTAGTGTGGATGGATATCTTTTATAAGGAGGCCCCACCACCTCACTGTCTCACATCCCCTCCTGTATATTCCCTATACCAGAATCTTCCCACAATCTTTAGCTTGCTTATATCCTTGGGTCATGGTATGTGTCATTGCTCCTGTCTGGGAAATTCTCCCTGGACTTTTCCTGGTGACAAGCTCTTTCTCGTCTTTCAAGTTTCACATAAATTGATACCTCCTCTAAGAAGCTCACCCCAATGCTTTCTATCCCTCCTTCTCACCCTTCAGTGAGATAGATGCCTCCTCTATCCCTCCTTCTTCCCCCCCTCCCCTGCCCCATTGCTGTCAACAGTCTTACCGTGCAACATTATCAGTCTCTTTATGTCTTTGTTCCTACCGGGTGCACATTCCTGGATGTTTATTGCAGTCATGCTTTTTAATTTTTTTTCTTTGTTCCCCAGCTCCTTGCTTGATACATGGTAGGCACTCGATGAGTGTTTGATGAATGAATGAAGTGTCAGGTACAATGATGAAATCTGCAGAGATGACAGGAGAACAGCACTGGGGAAAAGGAAAAAATTCAAGATTACCTATAACATATTTGGTTTTGAGGTGAAGGTAAATACCCTTGTGTTTCTAAAGGGAAGGGAAGAAAAAGGAAACCAAAAGAGTAGGAGAGATGAGGTGTGCAGAGGGGAGCAGAGAAGAAGAAAGAAGTTTATTTAGTCTTCACTTTAGGTGTTCATCTCTGTGGATTGTGATTTCTTTTAATAGATTTTTGATTGATTTATTCAGGCATTTAAGTAACAAATAGTTTTTCTCCCTCTTTGTTTCTTCCAATCACTGTGACTCTCAGTACCCATCACACAGAAGTTTCAAGGGATGTGTTAGCCTCTTAGAGACAAAATACCAAGACTTTTTTTTACCAAACAAAGGAACGGGAATTCTTTAGAACACATTGTATTTGAGCTGTAGGATATGAAGAGGTATTCTTTATTTAGTAAGAAACTTACTCATAAATGCCTTGCCATGCGATCAGCTCTTTATTTTCAATTTTCTTTAGGGTGGAAAGAAAGGAGCGTGCCCGGTTGAAGACAGTGAAGTTTAATGCGAAACCTGGAGTGATTGATTCAAAAGGGGTAGGTACAAAATAATTGAAATATTAAGTTCTCTCAGCTGCCATGGGTTTAACTATAATTAACATTTAGGCTTTCAGTAGCAAAGAAATTATGGAGCTGCCAGACAGTAGAGTACTATTATAAGTGTACTGCTGAAAGTAATAATGTATTCTCTGATGAAGTAGATGTGTGGTAAATATATTAAATACTGGGGCTAAAGCTGACAGTGGTCTGTGGAAATGATCTGTTGATGAAGGTGATGTAGTGATTACACTGAAGAAGAAAAAGATAGTTTAGTGTTTTCATTTCTTTAATTTTTTCTTTTAAAATAAATGTTCAAAAGGATGGATTTCATAAAAGATACCTACCTGCTCTTCACAAATATGTGTAGTCTATTACGTATTATAAAGCTAAGACAGTGGTCCTGGAAATATATATATATATGGATCATCTAAGTGAATACATGGATTGTTGTGACAGACATAGAAGAGAATTAACAAGTGAAATTGAATCACCAAAATTAAAGTATTATGTGCACATGTATCTATTTTAATAACAGCTTTAACAAGATAAAATTCACATACCATACAATTCACTAATTTAAAGTATACCATCCAGAGGTTTTTAGTATATTTAGTTAGACAACCATCCGTACAATCAGTTTGAGAACATTTGATCACCCCATAAAGAAACCCTGTAGCTGTCACTTCCCATTGCCCCCCGACCTCACCCCCACCCTCCACCCTACCCAGCCCTAAGCAACTACTAATCTATTTTGCCTACAGATTTGCCTATTCTGGATATTTTATATAAATGGAATTATATACTATGTGGACTTTTGTGTCTGCTCCTTTCACTTCACATAATGTTCTCATGCACAGATATTGTGGCATGTATAAGTACTTTATTTCTTTTCCTTGCCAAATAATATACCATTGTAAGGATACATCTCATTTAATTTATCCATTTATCAGTTGATAGACATCTGGGTTCTTTCCACTCTTTGGCTATTATGGATAATGCTGCAGTGAACATTTGTGTATACATTTTTGTGTGGACAAGTGTTCTTACTTCCACTGGGTGTATACCTAGGAGTAGAATTTCTGGGTCTTATGATAACTCTATGTTTAATGTTTTGAGGAACTTCCAGACTGTTTTTCCAAGGTGGTTGTACTTGTTTATATTCCCACCATCAGTGTATGAGGGCTCCAGTGTCTCCACATTCTCACCAACACTTGTTATATGTCTTTCTGCTTTTTTGGTCTGAAGTGGTATCTCATTGTATTTGCAATTTGCATTCCCCTAATGACTATTGGTGTTGAGCATTTTTTCATGGGTTACTTGGCCATTTCTATACCCTCTTTGGAGAAATGTCTATTCAGATGATTTGCTCATTTTTAAATTGGGCTTTTTTGTTGTTGTTGAGTTGTAGAAATTCTTTGTATATTCTGGAAATCAATCTCATCAAATGTATGCTTTCTGATTATTTCCTCTCATTCTGTAGGTTGTCTTTTTACTCTCTTGCTAGTGTCCCTTTGTGCACAAAAGTTTTTAATTTTGATAAAGTCCAATTTACCTATTTTTTCTTTTGTTACTTGTGTTTTTGGTGTCATATAAAAGACACCATTACCTAATCCAAGGTCATGAAGATTTACATCCATATATTCTTCTAAGAATTTTATAGTTTTAGCTCTTACATTTAGGTGTTTGATCCATTTTGAGTTAGTTTTTTGTATATGATAGGAGGTAGGATTCCAATTTCTCCTTTTTTTTACATGTGAATTATCTTTTCAGTTTCATTTTTGTTTTGTTCATTTCAAGTGTATAGAAATGTAATTAGTTTACATATCAATCATATCCTCCTACCTTGCTGAACCTATTTATTAGTTCTGATAAATTTTTTTGGTAGATTCCTTAGCACTTTCTACATATAAGGTCATCATGTGTGAAAAGAGAGTTTTATTTCTTTCTTTTCAATCTGGATGACTTTTATTTCTTTGTCATGCCTGATTGCCCTGGCTAGAACCTCCCGATCAATATTGGATAGAAGTGGCAAGGGCAGCCATCCTTGCCTTGTTGCTGACCTTAAGGGGAAAGCATTCACTCTTTCTCCATTAAGTATGATGTCAGCTGTGGCTTGTGCAGCTTTTAAAATCTATTTGTAAGTGATAAAACAAGTCTCTCATTGCTGTACTGTAAAATACTGCCCCCTACCTACCCTTCTTTCTTCCTATGCTCTTTTTCTTCATTTCCTTTCCTTTATCTTTCTGTCCTAACAATTCTGGCTTGTGAGCATCACACAGAACCTCAGGTTATGGTCAATAGATGTCACCATGAAAAACAAAAAGAAGAAAGGCTATCATTTCTCAGGACTTTTGAGCCCAAATCACAACACTGCCGCTTCATATTTTGAAGTAGAAGTGTCACAGGGCGGCCCAATCAATGACATAACATTTACTTTACCCTAAAACATTTGGGTGAAACAGGAATTTATTTAAACATAAGGTGTCCCTCTTAAAAAAAAAAAAGTGAGGGTATGTGTCATCATGCATGGAGTCCTTTCAAATAAATACTATTTATAAACAAGAGAGCAAGATTTTTCACTCCTTCTTAGTGAGAATTTAAGGATAGAGCTCCTCTTTGTTCCATATATATAGTTGAATATATATCAGAGAATTTTTGTTGAATACCTACTATGTGCCAGACACAGGGCTAGAACTTGTGAAAGATGCAAAGTATAACAAAGGCCCCTCTCTTCAAGAGCTTATAACATCTATGAGAGCTCCGATGTCTTTTTGATAAGGCTAAGACATGTGCATTAGGCTTTTTAATCATATTGTCAAATACTATTAGGTAATGCCAAAAAACAGAATATAAATTCTAGGACTTAAATGACTATTGAAGGGGAACCAGTGACCATGTGGAAAGGGAAACCCTGGACCAACAGTCATGAGGGTCAAGTAACTTGGGTTCTAGTTTGAGTTCATTATTAAGTCACCACTGCTCTTTGGGCCTCATTGGCAAAATAGTAGCTTTGAACTACATCCAGGATGTCAGGCAAGTTTCACTTCCTATATGGTGGATTGATCGTGATTATGGATTGATAGTTTCTTGTGGATTGATAATTTCTACCTGGAATATTTTGTTGAAAATTATTCTGAGACCATGTATGACCTCAGCAGGAGGAAAAAAAACTGCCATGATTGAATATTCATCCCTAGCACAACATTGAGAATTGTTCTCTTTTTGAAGTCCATAGGTTCAATGATTTTTAAGATGCCTTCCAGCAGTAATTCTCCATGAGCCTATGAATTAAGAAATAATAAATCAAAGTTTTCCAAATCCCCATGAGAACAGTACATCGATGAGAAGACTCTTGCCCAAGGTAGAAAGTAAAAGACGATTAAGAGAAAGTGTGCTGAAGAAAGAGAGAGACCCACTATGGGGAGAGCTGAGAAGTTGGGTCAGGAAAAGCCACTCACCTTGAGCCAAGGACACGGACTATAGAACTTAGTTATTGTCACAAAAGCCTTAGTCTGGGACCTAGGGATAAACTCAACATAAACTGAAGAAGAAGGGGCATCTGGATGGCTCCGTCAGTTAAGTGTCTGCCTTCTACTCAGGGTCCTGGGATCAAGCCCCACATCGGGCTTCCTGCTCAGCGGGGAGCCTACTTCTCCCTCTCCCTCTGCCACTCTCCCTGCTTGTGATCTCTCTCTCTCTCTCAATAAATAAATAAAATCTTTAAAAAAAAAACTGAAGAAGAAAACTACTTGGAATGAGAAAGAGAAGGGGATATTTGAAAGGACCCTATCATTAGCTGGCATTTACACATTGTGAAACATGAGTTCAAAGGGAAGCCATGGTTGCTGCCCTGGAGAAGCTTAAAGTCAGTTCACATGGATAAAGCAGGTTGTGGCAATGGCCTTAATAGAAATATGTATAAGAGCTATGAGAATTCAAATTAATGGGTATAGGAATGGCCAGAGAGCACTTCATAGAAGGACTTAGACTTTGATTGACTTATCAGTGCTTGAGTTATTTTTCCAGAACTATCCATTGATTTAAAAATACTGAATGCTGTGAAACAGCAGGTATTGTGCTAGGTGATTTGTAGGACAACAAAGTAAAAAGTACAGCCTGCTTAATTAAAAAGGCAAGGCATTTGCAACGACGTGGATGGAACTGGAGGGTATTATGTTGAGTGAAATAAGTCAAACAGAGAAAGACATGTATCATATGATCTCACTGATATGAGGAATTCTTAATTGCAGGAAACAAACTGAGGGTTGCTGGAGTGGGGGGTGGGGTGGGAGGGATGGGGTGGCTGGGTGGTAGACACTGGGGAGGGTATGTGCTCTGGTAAGTGCTGTGAATTGTGCAAGACTGTTGAATCTCAGATCTGTACCTCTGAAACAAATAATGCAATATATGTTAAGAAAAAAAAAGAAGAAGAAGAAGAAGGTAGCGGGAGGGGAAGAATGAAGCGGGGGAAATCGGAGGGGTAGACGAACCATGAGAGACGATGGACTCTGAAAAACAAACAGGGTTCTGGAGGGGAGGGGGGTGGGAGGATGGGTTAGCCTGGTGGTGGGTATTGAGGAGGGCACATTCTGCATGGAGCACTGGGTGTTATGCACAAACAATGAATCATGGAACACTTCATCTAAAACTAATGATGTAATGTATGGGGATTAACATAACAATAAATAAATAAATAAATAAATAAATAAATAAATAAATAAATAAATAAATAAAAAAGGCAAGGTCTCTTATTTCAAGGAGCTCACAAAGAGAAATATAAGAAAGCTGGCAATACAGTATCGCTGATGATTCTCAGAAATTTAGGGAATTAACGGTCTTTATTTGAAGTATCTGGAGACTGTGCCTCAAGAAGATGAGCTAGTTTACCTAAGATCACACAGCTAACAGGTACAAGTGTCAGGTTTGCATTCAGAACATTTTGATAGCAGAATGTCCATTTCTTCACACTATATTTTTTTGGAAGTCAGAATGACAGTTACTAATCATGCCTTGGGTAAGAGAGAAAGCTTCCAAAAGAAGGTGGTACTCGAACGAGATCTTGAAGTCTGAGTAGGAGTGTGCCACACATAGAATACAGCATGAACATGAAGGTGGAAACTGTAGGCATGTTAAAGTGAGGCCAAGCAGATCAGGGACACCAGATGGATGGTGTGGTTGGTGTAGTGGTAGATGTGGCAAATGGGGCTGACCAGGAAGGTCCGGAAGGTCAGGCAGCTTGTATGGAAAGCCTGGTTTGAGCGGGAAGCTCACTGAATTTTGAGAACATCCAGGAAGAAATCGGAGGCTCTCCATTGAAAGTGCTCATTTGCTACAAATGAAGTGCCCAGGCTTTCAGTCCACTCCGTGTGCCTGCACAAAGTTTGTGTCTACACATGCAAAGACAAGTGGACAATTGTGTCAGTAACCCGCATCATTCCAGCCTACCCAGACCCCTAAGCTAACAAAGTGGCCATCTGTTTGGATGGGTCTCCTTGAGAACTATCTCAGTTTCCCAGATCCCAATGCAGGCAGGCTTCCCTGAGAATGTCAGTTAAATTCCTAATGAGTCTCTACTCAAACTAGCCTCTGGTAAAAACTTAATCACTCCCTTACTTTCTTTCATTGGTCTTTTAACTTTTTTCATCAATTTCATAATCAGCCACTCTGTTACTTATTAAGACATTTAGGAAATAATATGATCTTCACAATCAAGCTGTTCTCCATTGAAAAATCAATGATTATTTAGTGATTTATGCTTAATTTTGTTTCATTTTATTTAAAAATTTCTATAATTTAAGGAAGGGAATTATATATTTGAAAGAGTATCAATAGCCTTACTAAATGCCAGCCATGTGCAATGTGTGTCTCCTTTGCGCTGCAAATCCTTTCCAAAGTAAAGGAGGTTGTAAGTAAATAAGTAGTGCTATTTAGTCACAGGCTGGTACAAAACAGAGATGATAGATGTTATTCCAGTAGTAAAAATGTCCATTGCAAAAACTCAGCTCATGTAATCTTTTAATCACCCCAACAAAATGTGAAGGGAAATCATTTGTTCCCTTTTTACAGATTTAAAGAAACCCAAGGTTGGGACGCCTGGGTGGTTCAGTCAGTTAAGCCTCTGACTCGGTTTCAGCTCAAATCATGATCTCGGGGTTGTGAGATCAAGATCGAGCCCTGTATTGGGCTCCATGCTCAGCACAGACTCTGCCTGAGATTCTTTCTGCCCACCCCCCGCCTCTCCTTCTCCCTCTGCAACTCTCCCCTGCTCACATGCACTCGCTCTCTGTCTCTCTCTCTCTCAAATAAATAAATAAATAAATAAATAAATAAATAAATAAA